>NW_019103878.1:0-260358 GCF_001856785.1 Myzus persicae
TAATTAATAACTTAATTCTTTCAAATTGTCTTACTTATGACTAATACAACATAAAAATAAAATATAAATAGTACTTGCTAATAAGTTATGACGAATCACATATGTTAATTTGGTATTCATTATCATTAAATAATTCTAAGTCAAGTATTTCATCTAATGCTGAACTTTGATCATTCTCTTCCTCATTATTATCATACATCTGCGCAGTAAATTTTTGAATCATTAAGTCGGTTGCCTCAAAGTTTTTACAACATTGTTTGCGAATCTAGAAAAAATATTAAGAGCATTAGTAAAAATATGTTTCTCTCAAGTTAAAATATTAGTTTATAATATGACAGTAGTAAGAAGAACCTAATTATTAATGCTAAATAAATACAAAACTTACATTTAGATGAAGTCTAATCCTCAAAATTGCTTCTAGTGTCAACATTGTCATTCGATTTCTGGATTTTGTTTTAACAGCGTTCATGACACTGAAAACTCTTTCAACAGTAGCATTCGCCAATGGCAACGAAAGTACTTGCAGGGTAAAAATTGCCAAATCTGGAAATGCTCTTTTTCCACAACTATCTTTGATGTTGTATATATCAATCCAAAACCTAGAAGTATCTTTTTCATCAATTGAACCTCCATCACAAATTTCTGAATATTTTAAAGTTAAGAGTTTATTCCATTGCGCTTCAATCTCTTCTATATCAGCATCATCTTCTAAAATTAAAGCAAATAAATACAATAACCGATTATGAATAAAAACATGATTGCACTTAACACTTAATTATTTTTTTTTTAATGTAGTCTTACTTAATAGTTCTAACGGTAGATCCTTAAACTTTGGTGGTATTTGAGACAAAACATACACAGGACTGAAACACCTTAATTTCTGAATGACTTGGGTGTTCTGAGGCAAGCGTTTCACTAACTCTAGGCTTGATTATCCTTTTAGCTATGGACATCATAAGTTGTTTAAGTTCTCCATAAACTTTTGTAATGTCTGCATTTAAACTTTGAAATTTTAGGTTCATTTGAGTGACTTCTTTTAAAATTGGTTTGAGAAATGTAAAATAAAGCAGATTACTATCATCTTTGAACATTGCATTAAGTGTACGTGCGCTGTGACACTTTTCATTAGCTCCTG
The DNA here is from genome assembly GCF_001856785.1 of Myzus persicae. NCBI lineage: Eukaryota > Metazoa > Arthropoda > Insecta > Hemiptera > Aphididae > Myzus > Myzus persicae. The sequence goes on from NW_019103878.1 coordinate 1,136, forward strand.
CTATCTCAAAACATGTTTTGAGCTCAAGCCATTGATCAAGGATTACTCTAATGCAGTTGTAGAATGCCAACCATCTTGTTGGACATAATTTAACAAGCTGCTTTAGTTTTTTTCCCTCTCCATTAATGGTTTCATATAAACGGGCATATTCTAACTTCCGTAATGGACTGTATGAAAACCATGACACAGTTTCTCGAAGCATGAACTCAAGACTGGCAGGTAAAACCTCAGATGCTTTTGACGAACAGGTATTGAGCGAATGACATATACATTTTATCAGTTGTAGATTGGGTGAAACTTCTTGTAATAGGGTATAAAGTGAATGATGACGACCACATAAATTACTAGCACCGTCTACTCCTAAGCCAATAATATTTTCAGGTTTTAAATTTAGATCTTTTAAAAATTGTAATGTTATGTCTTGTAAAGCGTCTGCCGTTGCGCGTTCAACAGTTACTAATCCTAAGAATTCATTAGTAATATTTTGCATGGACTTACTAAAATATCTAATGCAAAATGCCATATATTTTGATACAGAAACGTCTGTTGATTCGTCCACTATTAGCGAATACTTACTATCACCAACATCAATAACTAGCTGCTGAAGTATGACAGGTGATATAACATTAATAATCAGTTTAGAACACTTAGTCCGAAGCAATCTCAAATTTTCTAGAGAAGAACCTTTTCCAGATACCTTCAATATATCAACAAGATGATCAATGCTTCTAATAGCTGAGTGAGTGGCAATGTGTACAGCAAGTTTTAATTCAACAGCTTTTCTTTCTCTTGTAACTGTCGACACACCTATTAAATTAATACAACATTAAAATTAACCATTTATATTTATATGTATATATATATTTATAATATGAATATACGTATGTGTACCAAAAGATTGCAGTTGCGGTTGTTTTTCGACTATCAAACTTTTCATTTTTCCTACATGTTTTGCTGTTTTAGAATGACTAATTAAATCTCCATGATGTGCTCGCAACACAACTTTACACTTCGAACAATATGCTTCCTTAAGATCATTTTCGTTACATTGGCTTTCTGAAGCTTTTTGTAACCACCCTATAAAAACAAAATATGTATTTGGGTAATTAAATTATTAAAATATAAATAAAGTCTAGATAAGTAATTAATATTTACCTTTGAATTCCGGTTTAACTTCCCAATCCACACAATACTTGCGTTTATATTTACCATATTTTCCCATTATTATGTTATTAGTTATTATACTATAAAAAATACTAATGACAAAATATATATAGTAAAATATGTTTAGTCATTGTATGCATGATTACAAACAAAAATATACCTACCTAAAAATAGAAAAATACCAAATTCAAATGTATCAAACTACCAACGAGTAAACAAGCCGGGTCTAACATCATGTTGGTGTACGACCATGATACGGGATCGTTTGATGGAGTGTCGTTTCTATGATAATACTGAGATATCAGCATAGATAATATATTATCTATGGATATCAGTATATCACTAATTTCTATAATTCTTATCTGATATAAAAAATTTTTTTTTTTATTTTGTATTTCTGCATAAAAATACTATAATTTCAATATTTTGTTTTTAATTTATGTAGCCCACTATAGCCATTAATTTACTGGCATATAGCCCAATTGGCGTATAGACGCCCAAAAGTACTTTTAGGCGGTTTATTGACTTCTTAAATAGCCCATTTGGCGAGAAACCGCCCAATCTGGCAACCCTGGTGGAGCCCATGAGTGGTCATTGACCTGTGTTCGATTTCCGTGTTAAAATTCATATGTGCACCGCCATCATCGCCGCCGCCGGTACTCCCACCCCACTCCGCAGTGTACCGTGAGCCGCCAATGTTTTGTCAAAATAATAAGGACCGCTGTCGTTTTGAGTGTTCGTCGATGTCGATGTGCGCCGCCGTCTTCGATACTCGCGGTCGCTGTCCTTATTACGCCCTCAGGTAGGCATGAGAATTATCGTGTTTTGGGTAATTGGTCCTCACGAATCGGTAAAAAAAAATGTTTTTAGTCGCGGTGATAAACGATTTGTTTATGCGCACCTGTAATTGTCACCACATGTCGCGCACTGTGGATCATATGAGCCGTACCGACGACAGCCGCTTGTTGTCTACGTAATTGTGACTCGTTGGTCCTCGTTGCAGTTTGCGGAGCTTGAGTATACCTGTAAGTAACTTATTTCCGTACATCGTTTTCGACGGGGGTAGTCGACCGCGACTCTCTGTCACGTCCACGTATACCATGTACCTACGTAGCGTCGGTTTCTTGTGTCGCACGGCACCTTGGTCGTCGATTGCACCGGTTGTTGTGCCCCGCCAAATCGTATAATATAAGTACTTTCATAGCTTAAATATACAAGGTTATTGCAATAGCACCCCCACTATATCATTTTATCCCGTTAAGGAATTAAAATGGCAGCGTAAGGGGACGACGTATACTGGATATATTATGATATTATATGCTATGATATGAACCGTACCCTTACGCTGCCATTTTATTTTTATTTGATAACAATTTGGCTATGTGCAATAACCTTGTATATTTAAGCCAAGAGTACTTCGATTAGTTCCACGTCTGCGGGACCGGGGATAGGCCCGATAGCTATGTACGAAGTGTGGCAAATAATTGTCCGCCGGAAAGTAATGTATGGTGCAATATGTCAACGGTGGCATTATTACCCACCAAACACTTGAAACACTTGAAAATGTTATGTTGTCGCGTCCTTTTGTGACACCTGTAAGCATTGTGCTCCCTGACACGACGCATCCAGCTTACCGACCCAACACGTCTGTTAATTATTTAACGTGTTGCACGCTCAGAAGTGTTACATACATTGGCACTGGCTGGGTGTTGGGACGGGGGGGGAGCCCTCACTGTATGATTTTACTATTTTTTGTACTTCATGTATTATTACTATGTATTTGTTTTTGTATTTATAAAATGATTTGTTCCTGAACCATCTTATCGTAATTTGTTTATTTTTTAATTACAAGCTATTATATTAGTGTCCTGATATTTTCATTTATTAAAATGGTATATATTTATAAATAACAAATGATCTATTTAATATTACTGTCTCGATATGATATTTGGTGACCAGCAGCTGATCATCCATCTTATTCAGATCTTCATACGGATTTACATAATGCATTCAATTCTCCGTCAGCGCCAAGTGATGCAAAGCCTCAAGGGGGGAGTATGTTCAAACACGGACGCGTTTTCACGCCACCGACGTTTCGTCATACTTCCTCCCAGTGGTGCATCAGACGCAATACACTTGCGAGGTGGTTTACCCCCTCCGCTGTCGTCAAGCGCCGGGGATGTTCACCATTGCGTACTTGCTGCAGGTAGTGCCACCGGCGTCCGTTTTGTCTTTTGTTGTCTTTTTCCAGCGGTCGAGCTTGACGCAACGTCGCGTCTGCTCACCGCCGCCACCGCCACAACATCATGTGATCACGAAATTCTGGGTGTAGCAAACGTGTGCCGTCTTGTGCCAATTTTAAGCGGCAACTGTCGTAAGTCCCGAGGTAGATGGGGCCTGACGTGTTTCGCCGTAATAGTGCACGACTATTAAGTGCTGATATCAGACAACCGTCCAGCTTAATTTATTTTGCTTGTGATGCTCATGTACCAATTATTATACCGGTGTTTGTCGAGAAGGGAAAAGACGCTGTCACCTTACCAGAGTGGAGCCAACGCCGTCCTCCAGAGCTTGCAGACCAGGTTAATTCATTATTATTTTATGTTTGATTTACGTAGACAAACTCACATGTTTGGAGTTAGTCATTTATTAATTTATTATTATTATTATTGTATTTTTTGTGCATAATATATATAGTTCGCACTATGCCCATAAGTTGGATATTATAATATTTGTATTAGGCATTATATAGAGCTGGGTAACCTTTCCCCGTCCCTAACATCCCTCAAGTCGTTGCCGCTAACCGTGAATCCAAAGTAGGAGTGACTCGGCGCAGACAGCGATCATCTTCCGGTCATCACTCGTCATCACCGTTTGCACATCACCGTTTAGACATTAATATTACAAAAATAAAACAGTGAGTCTATTCTTCTGGGTGTAGCCTATTTTTGTGTTTACTTTATTGACAGCTACACAGAGGCACATACTCATCACATATAAATGATATTATATAGTTTAAATTAAAAAATAAAACGATACTTTAAATTTAAATGTATTAATGTAGCTACCGTTTTTCGAGAGAATAGGAATTATGACAAGGGGGAGGGCTAAAATAAAATAGGAGTATATTATATATTTGGCTCAACCACAAATCACTATTTTTATGAAATTTGTCCATATCAACAAATGAATAGAAACACATCGAAAAATGTAATTTGAATAAACTAAACTAAATTTAATACAATAGAGAATAGTTCACTGTACAGAACTGTCACCACAAAGTCAATTGAAGTCTGAAATCAATGACAGTTATTAAGAGTGCTGGTTGATTGTTGTTTTTTAAAATGGGAACTCATTTTAGATTTTAGAAATAAAACTATATGGGATTATGATATTAATTGTTATTATTAATACATACAACAATATCAAACAATATATATTATATATTTACCTTCATAGAGCACGTTTACCTAACTGTCTAAGTGTTAAAATCAGAACCATTTAAGTGATAGGAGAATCGTTCAAAAAGCAAAAAAATAATATACCAAATATGTAATACCATAACTACTTTATGTGTCATGTGTATGTATACATTTTATCGTTATTGTGTGTTGTTTTTTCTTAAGGTGACCCTCTTTTGGCGGCAAAGTTTTTGTCGTGTGAGCTTTTCTTGGCCATAAATTAATTATTATTGTCATTATTATAAGTGTCAGTTGTTCTTCCCTATTTTCCTTTTTTGTTACACAAATCTCACATGCTCTGATTTCCGAATCTCGCCTGTAGGTTGGGGTGACCTTAAAACCAAGTTTCGTCAACCGGTGCAAACCATTTGCGCCCATCACACCTTTTTTATAACCCATTTGCGCCCGAAATATTTTTAATGAAAATGTGTTAAACCCGTGCAACGTTGCCAAACTGTATTCTGGAATACCAAGCAACACTACTTATTACCATATATGAGACATACCTTGTATGACATGTGAAAAAATCAACATTATTCATTTTTATTTAATTTTTTTTTAACATTTTTGAAATATAAATATAAACTTATTATTATATTACCTTAAGGTTTAACTTATGATAAAATATTTTTTATTATTATATATGACGTGTGAGAAAAATCAACAGTATTAATTTTTATAATAATTGCATGTACTCAACCTTATATTATATTTTCCGAAATTTTTTTTTTTTTTAATTTGAAATATTTATTTTATTTATATAATTTTATGTGAGATGAATTATTACTACAGTAAATAATAATAAAATAAATAATAACTGCACAATTAGTAGATTATAATATAATCTACTAGGTAATCTAAATAATTTAAGTTATTTATCAAGATAAATATAATCTATAATAATATGAATCACAACGGCAACGTTGCATACGAAATGGGCGCATATGGGCTATAAATCGGCAGGTAGTACCTTATCTTTCGGGCGCATCTGTCCATATCCCTCGGGGTGCAAATGTACTACTCTGGGGCGCAAATAGGCTGTAGCCTCGTCAACGTACCTACGCTCCACGTCGAATCTGGATATTCTATTGTGCGAGACGTTATATTATATCAATCATAATATAAACGATGATCATAATAAGATAATTAAAATAAATATGACAATTATGTAGTGATAATAATTAATATTTATTATGGTACTAACAACTAATAATACACTCTTACTACTAAGTACTAATACTACTACTTCTACTACTAATACTATTATTACTACAGGCTGGACTATAGGCAGGGTTTGAAGCCGAAAATTGTTTTTTCTATTTCAGTTTCTGTTTTGGATGTTGGTATTTATTTTTTCCAGTATTCATTTTTTTTAAATTTCATTTTCAGTTTTAAAATCGATTTCGGTTTTTAATGGTTTTAACAGGTATTCAAAATCAGTAGATATCCAATATCGTTTTCAAGCCCTGACTTTAGATCATAATTTAAAAAATACTATAATAATAGTTAGGACAGCAGCAGGAGGGGCGAGAGGTGCCTACGTGCAATTCCTGAGAAGGTGCAAAAATTAGAAATTTGCATTTTATATTAAAAATTACAAAGGTCAATTGTGTACATTTTATTTACGAAAATGTTAACGTTATTTATATTAATTGAAGCAATTGTTGAAAAGTAATATCGAATAGTTATTATATTTATATATAAAAGTATAAAACCAAAAGTAAACACAATCTATCTATGTACTGGAAGTCCTTAAGAAATAATTATAGGTTTATATATGTACGAAAATACTGTATGTTTAAAACTTAAAACTTATTATAATATATTATACAGTCTCACAAGTCACAGTCATAAAGTGATTCTGCTGTTCATATAGCTATATATAATTACAGTTTGTAATAAATAATCATACATCAGATTCGATATTATAATTTAACTGCTTATAATAATTGTAATTCGTATCAAAATACAAATTTTAACAATATACATTCTTAACTAACAAGCAGAGTACCGAAAATTTTCTAGTCATATATAACTACCAAGATAATTATTTCGTTACTAACAAGTAACGGATAATGATATCTAAAATTATTAAATTAAATTAAAAGCCCTAATATTAGTTTTCACTCGGTGTTTGGAAGTGTAGCCATAGTAACAGATTCAGTTTCAATGGTTCTACCGTTTAATGTATATATTACAATGGATATCTTGTACACGGTGGAGGGCTTCAAGCTCAGTATGAAAGCAAAGGGCGTTTGGTATTGTTTCATATAGCTTTCAACAAACTGGTACGCTGGAGGTTCTGAAAAATAAAATAAATTTTATTTAAAATACGAAAAAAAACGAGAGAATTCAGTCTGTCGTTTAGATGAAGGTATCAAGACAAGGGAGGGGTTGACCGGTTCAGGTAATATCAATTATTTTATTCCAGGCTTTTGTTTATTGATTTTACAAAAATATTTTTGTTTAGTAGATATCTAATTTTTCGAGGAGTTTTTCTAATATACATATAATACGCACTTGTACGTCTTGATTATTACATTTAAAATACATACGTTATACCTATAATACCAATAACTACATATTATTATTATTATATTTATTATTAGTTATTTTTATTTTTTTTTAAATTGATCATGGGTTAAAACTTTTTGGCATTAAAGTACATCTATTAGTAATATGATGCAGGCGGCCCATCGCGCATGGTACATATATATTTAGCCGGGCTGGTGTGCAACTCTATTACAACAGCACTCTAGCACAGTGGTCTTCGACCGGTGGGTCACGATAAGTCTTCTTTTTAAAATATAAAATTAATTTAATAAATGAAATATATGTCAAATAAATGAAAATACAGTTAATCTATAGTATAGTGGATATCAAATCACAGTGTATAAAATAATTTTTTTATTTTTTTATTGTTTCTACAAAGCGTAAGTAGGTGGCGAAAAATGTAGGCCTAAAAAAGTGAGTGGCGAGTCCAAAATGTTGAAGACCACTGGTGTAGTATACCAGCAAGTCAGCCCAGAGTGTTCCTCGTCATTGAGTAGGTCACTGGCCACTATAATGTTAAATGTAAGCTTTAAAGGAAATGATAAGTCATTGTATCTGTATTTAGGTTTGTGGTATGAATAACTCCTAAATATCTATGTATGTACTGTGTATATAATGTAAGTGTAGTAAATAATAATAAATTGAATGGCAAAAAGTCCCTGGGAATAGTTTTATTTTTAAATTGCAATTGAAAAATAAAATTTGTTATTTTTCTTTTAAATAATGTACAATTTTGACAACATTTTAAATTGAAATGTCTAAAAAAAAATTGTACATATCATGTATTTTAGATATTTTTGTATTTCTGTAAGTAGAACTTAAAAGAAACTGAAGGAACCTTGGATTAACATTTAAAGCGTAACATTTTCTAAGAAGAAAAACCATTTTGAGAATACCTTTAAATAGTAATTGATTGTTTAATTTTATCGGAATATTTTTAAAATGTCATTCTACATAAAAAATGATAATTTAGTGGAATGTTTCAATTTTTTACGGTCTATATTTTTTTTTAAAATAGACTTAATTCAAAAATAAATGTAGATACTCAAAAAAGTACATACTAGACATTTTTTCTGTTGACTCCCCCAAAGTACCGCCTAAATTCAGTGACAAACTCAACAGTTAAAAATTAAATTATTCTTTCTACACCAAAAAGTGTTTTCAGAATTTAAATAATACATCATAATGTAACCCCAATATACTAATATACCAATACCAATATATTCATTAAGTTTTTATATCGAATAGTACCTAGGTAACAATTAAAAAAATTATATTTATGCATAAATAGATGTCTATCTACTTTAATTAGTTACCAGTGCTGTATACAAATTACTGATACTAAATAAGACTTAGGTTTCGTACCTATTATTACAGAAGGATATTTTAAAAAGTATTAATGTCTTACTTAAGCATGAATAATTGTCCACGGGATCTACTGGGCAATAAAATACGTGAAAGTCGCGAATGAAATCTACTTCTTCCGAACAGTCAAATTTCCACCTCAAAGCAATGTATGTGCTTCCAACCTCACTGGTCCAAAAGCTTTTAACTTTGCTAGTTTCTAATCACGTACAAATAGAAAACATATTATAATATATAATCAATATCAACAAATGAAAAAATAATTATCGTTTTTAATAAATTACTGTTTTACATACTCGATAAATGCAATGTTGTACACGTCTCCCACACCAATCCACTACTAACCGATTTGAATTTATATGCTCTATTTCCAGTGGCACTGCTCTTTTGCAAAGTTTCGCTATTGGCGCTTATCGCAAATTGATATTCTTTCCAACTATCCGGCACGGTAATAGTAAAGCGAGACTCTCTACTTGGTACATGTATCCAGTCCATAAAGCCCTTAAAAAATTAATTCAAACTTAAATCAGAAAAATATTATATAATGATTTAAAGGCTAAAATCAAATTTTTCTGGTGATAATATAAGTATGTACGTACGTTGCACTGGTTAGGATAGATCATTTTGTTTTCACACCAATACAGTGTGAAGTAGTTCAGTTGATTCGTGGAAAACAGATTCTGGCTGTCATAAATTTTCCACGACAGCTCATAAATACCTTGATCGCTATATTTTTTAACTTTTCTCAGCGATAATGATACAGTATTATCTTCTGTGGGTAACAGTCATCACATTAAAATATTATATAAATAATAAATTAACACAACTTAAAATATTATGATTGTACAGCGCTCGAATTAGTGTGGTGAGGGGGTGCCGATTTGGTGAGAAAAGGGACGTTATTATGATATTATTATAATTTTTAATCAAACATTTGTTTTTACTTTATTTGGTTTATTAATTAATTTTAATTTAATAATACATTTTTTTCAATTTGTGAAATTTGAATATATTGTAATTAAAATACAATATTGTACTACATTTTTTAAAGTAAGGAAAATATGCTGATTATTCTGTGTTAAAGTTGTAATTTTGTTTTTTTAATATAATACAGAATGAATCTCTGTTATTTACAATAAAATATTGTTTTTTGTTACTTGAAACAATTATCACATAATTTGGTAGGTACTTGAAATATTAATATTATAGGATTGGCATTTTATAGTAAATTATGTATTTTATTAAAGCTATCTTATTGATACGTGAGAGATTATAAAATAAAATATTAATTTGATCTTAATAAATATTCATATTTCTTAATATATATGCGGTTAATATTGTGAGTGTCTATATATGTACTCTAGATATTTGTATTTGGGAATACCTAGCTAAAGCTAATAATCGAATTATTTTTTTTCTTCAAACGTGAATTTACGAGTATGTAGTTGTCTATGATATCTACCTAATAGATAGAATTATTTCATCAGTTTAAGTTATCACATTTTTAAAATCGTATTTAAATGTTTTTTAATTAACATTTTTTTTTTAGGTTTGTTTTGAATCAAAAACAAGAATTATTAATAAACTGTTGGTTAAGTATGTACCTAGATTAAAAATGTTGAGTTATTTTTTTTTCTACATAGGCTATCAAAATCGAAATTGTAATCGTACATAAAAAAATTACTTTATAAAGTGACATCTAAATGCATGTAATATTGTTATGCGTTAGTTGAATTTAGGTGAACATAAATCAACATTTACATGGATTTTATATTTTGATTTATATGTTCCTACCAATGCAGTGGAAATGTAGCATTTAAATACTTAATAAATTGATGGGGGCGTGAGGGCGAAGCTCCTAACGTGTTTTTCTTAAATAATTTTGCATGCTGCAGTTTTTAAATCCTTGGATTGAGCTCTTCTACTTTATTTTTTACGATTCGAACCCTATTTAAGTATATATATTATACAAAAATAATAATAAACCTACATTAAGTTAATATACTTACTGCTCTGTAAACCGGGTACATATATACTAGCGTATTTTTCCGATAAACCATGTTTATTTGCCGAGTACACTCTGATGTTGTATCCAGTATTTAATTCCAGTCCGACAAACGTGGCATGGTTGGCAAATATATTATCGCATGGATGGTAAATACTGTGTTTACGGACAATTTAAACGTTAAAATCATTAATGAAGTCAAATATTAATCATAAATGGAAAAGTAAAGAAGTCACGTTAGGATTAAGGATGGTACTGACATGGTATTGTTATCTGCCATGGACGTGTAGTAAGCGCGGTACTCAAACAATTCATCAATACTGTGTTTCTCGTTGTCATCAATAGTTTGCCAATATACGATCACGTCTCTTGTGATATCGTTGACAGACGATGGTATGCATTCAAAGCTTCCAATATCTATATTGGGAGGTCGTTTAGGAACTACAACAATAATTTATTATACATTAGCTAAACGAAAATAATAAATTTTACAGTTTTTTTTACACATTCTAACGATTGCAATAAAAAGGTAAACGGTAAAAAAGTCCGGTAAAAAAAATATTCAAGGAAAATAAGTACAAACAGACAAAAGTCAGACAGAAATATAATACATTATTTAGAAAAAGTTTATTATTAATTATCAAAACATAAATAGATTAAAACTGTATTTATATATTACCTACCACTTATATTAGTAATACGTAATAAGTAATAACTAATAACTTAAGATTTATTTTCCTAATACAATATCCAATATAGTGTCATTATTTTATAAAAATGTTATTTCATAAGTCATAACGTATTATTTTGAACCTATTTCTCGTAATGTCGCATAAATAATAAAATTTGTAGAATTTTTGATACTTCAACTATAGTTAACTTTTTAAAATCATATTTAAGCTAAAAAATATAAGAGTTACTATTCTATAATCACTATTGTAGAAAGTAGTAGGAAAGAAAACCGAAAATGCAAACCTACTCTTCTCGCCGCCACCGTTTCGCCGACGGACATCTCGCCGCCACCGGTTCGCCGCCACCGTTTCGATAGTGATAAGCTTTTGAATGATAAGAGTGGTTGTTCTATGGTATAACAGCGGTTAAACTGTGACCAACTTTAGGTGGTGTTGCATAGCAAGTCGAGGGATATTTTCGATTTGCGGAGCGGAGCGACGGCGCCGAGGAGCGTAGCGACGAGTGCCGCTAACAAGGCATCACTGTAAATTATTTCTTATTGATGGTGTCACTGCTGGATCTCTGGTATATTCTGGTACGAGTTGTGGTGGTAAATTTAACTCGAGAAATGTCGTTGACGAAACGGTGGCGGCGAGATGTCCTAGACCCCCGAAAATGATAGCTTACGAATATTAATACCAATAGATAGGGTTACCATACGTCCGGATTTCGTCCGGACAGTCCGGGTTTCAAACACCCGTCCGGATTGGCGTCCGGATTTGAAAAATGTCCGGATTTTATAAAGGTAACCGTTTAACGTAGTTATATTGATACAAAAAGTTATGTTTGGTGACAGATTTCCGGGTTCACTCTGTATAAATTAATAATATCTAATTTCTATTTATTAGTATAAGTTAATTAATTATTATAACATATTTAACCTAATAACTCTTATATAGACGTTTTATTTATAGATTTAAATAAAATTGTATTAATGAAAGAACAATACTGTTTAACTTTAATTTTGTGTACCTACCTAACATATCAATTATTTTATCTTCAAACTTTTTGACCAAATACTTGATTTTATCGATTTCGGTAAATTGACTAAATATCACCATTATATTATTATCGCGAAACCAATAAATTGCAAGAAATAATGTCTATTGGGGAAACTTGAATTCAAATATGATCAATATTAAACATTACCATACAAGTGAATACCCATTCTTATACCCATTCTAGAACTAGAATACTTGTCAGCTGTTACTTTATCACACCATTTAAAATGAAAACAATTTGGATGAGGATTTTTACCAGTACCTCCCCTATATACCGCACTGATAGGCACATAGGTAGGCCTATACTCTAGAAAACTGTGAACATTTTATACTTTTTCAACTGCAAAATCACTTGACATTTTCATGAATTTGACGATTTTTGTAAAAATTTGAACTTGAAATGCTTATAAAAATATATTCAAAATATCTATAATATAATGTTTAACTGATATTATAATAACTTTTGGGGATTCCTGTATTAAATTTCCAAGCTTTTTAACAAAGCGAAGTATTTTCGGTCGATATTAAAAATTGTTATACCTATAAATGTAAGGATATATGTACATGTAAAGATAATGATAAAATAAATATTTGGTGAAAGTTCAATAGTATCTATAGTTGATTGTTTTTGAATTAAAATTATATATAAGAAAATTCAAAATCATTCTATGATTAATTGTTTTTTACGGGCGAATATCCAATGTTGTATAAATTTGAACTTCGAAAGCTCATAAACAATTAGTTTGACTTTTAAAAACTTCTTAACTCAAAATAATTTGTATACATTCGTAATTTTAATGAATTCTGTCAAAATTCTAACTTCAGATGCTCATAAAACATTATTGTAGATTTGAGCTCGATTTTTTATTTAATTTCCACAATAATAACTTCTGAGGAACCTCGTATTAAATTTTCAACTTTTTTAATCTAGAAAAAAATGTTTAGCTACAATAATTTTAAAAAAACTAAAAAAGTGGGGAGCCTAACTTTTGTAAATACTCTATTTTCTGAAAAAACTACTATAACTATAATAGTGAAATGCATTTTGTTTTCTTAGCATACAATTCTTACTTTTCGCAAAAGACTGTGTAGTTAAGTTTACCACTATTAACATTATTGCTGCCATGGCTCTCAGTATCACATATAGTTCCATTTTACTCACGATCAATCTGTAATAAAATCAATTAATATTAAACTAAATATTTATTATTTTTCGAATCACGCGAAATCTAACTTGATTTAGTCGAAGCATGTTTTATTCCTAACAAAATATTTTTATATTTAAGTCTGTACAATACTTTTGATTATCTACTTGGATAAGATTATAATACTCATTATAGAGGATTCCTATCATACTGTATGACCTATATGTATGTTTTATTTTTGTTTTCAATATTCAGCTTCGGATAATCGTATACGTTTTGCCTTGACGTATTATTTAACCCGTAAGTAAGCGCGTGAATATTTGTAACACGTTTAGGCGCGTATTAGCGTTGCGCTCACTTTTCAATTATTCACTATTAATAAATGATAATGTGATACTACAATAAAACTACCAACAATAAGTATTGCAGTTATAAATATATTTTGATTTTTGTGAAAAAAGTAAAAACTCCACGAACAATGTATCACGCACTTGATAAACTATTATTTCTAAGTACAACATAAACTATACACTTATCACAAACGTTTGGCGGCAGAAAATTCGAAACTAAATGCAGGTGAGCAGGTATGGTTTTCAATTATATAGCTCTAGAAGTAAGTGCATCGACCTCCGTGTTTATGGTTATGGCCGTTTTATTTATATTTAACATCACAATAATTACGGTGCGTCCAGGGTTAACCAGATGTTATTATTATTTTAAATAGGTAGATATTTTTATACTTCGTGTTTCAAGTTTTTCATTTCGGCATTTTTAACATAACGTCAATTTTAAAATGTTGCGCTTAAACGATAATTTATGTGAAGCTTGTTCATAAGTTTTTTTTTCTAATTTGGCAACAAACAAAAAAACTCCAGTTTATACTATACACTTATTGTTCTTTGTAGCATGAATTATTGTAAAAACTTGATTGAACTGTTTTTGACAACTACGAAAAGTACCGTCAGTAAAAATAATAAATGTCAAACCCTACAAAGTTATTTTTATTTATATTCGGAAGTAAATATAACAATATTAGTTTATAATAATAAAAAATGTTTTTATTAGTAGTAATAAGTTACTACATCTAAAGAGTACTTCATTTGTTTAGTAAAGTGGGTCTTGTAAGTTGTAGGAGACCGAGCTTCAAAAATATTTGTACATACCTATCAGAGTAAAATTAAGTGTTAAGTGTAAGGGATATGACGACACCTTGCATTAAATGTTTGAGCAATGTTTTTAATGGTTTTTCACAGGTTTTACCTTACGCTTTTGACATTTTTGTGTATTTAAAATATTGAGTTCGCGTTATTCATGATAATGATTTAAAAAACTATCAACAACATTTTCATTACAGTGGTATACCGCCAATATCAGTCATTATTATTAGCGAGTGTTTTATGAAAACGAAGTTGTATATTCATTATTCAACATTTAATTTTTCTTTTTTCACTTAACACTTTGTTTTCGGTTACATCGAATTGAGACATTTTAAATAAAATTTAACTAGAGAATATCAGTAATGACTAGTGAATAACACGAAACGGCACACTGAACGGTCTGAACGTTAATATACGAACTAACTAAAATAAGTCGAATTTAATAATGGTCGTTGTGCCGATAAGATATAAGACTACATTCACTGATTAAATTAGACTATCATGAAAACCGAAAGATTTTATACAATAACTAGCTGAACTACCCGGCTTCGCCCATGTGTAGTTGATTTTTTTTTATATTTACAATATATCCCTATAACTCCTCAGAAAAAATTCTTATCTACACGACGTACAAAATGAATAGGTTGCAGGTAGCTGAATACCCGCGGGCCGCCATGAGCCCGTGCCGTGCAGCATAATACGTATAGGCGATGAATAATTATAATTGTTAATTACTCCACTAAAAAGCAACATTTTTGAAAATCCTTTCTTTTTGCACGATGAAAATATGAGAAGAACTTCTATTGCAAATTTCAAGTTCGTACGTTACGTAGTTTATGAGTTACAGCGATCAATGACTAAGTGGTATTTGGATTTTATATGTATAGATAACAAAATATTATACAATAATAACAAAAATAACAATAATAGACTTAGGTACTACTTGTCTTCTAACCAGACTCAACTTTAATGTAGCCTTAATTCCATACACGAATTATATACATTGCCTACATATACAGTTCTATCATAGACCATAATATTAAAATATTCACAGTTCGTGAATATGTATTTTTCATACTCACAATTTAAAAACTGACTGTTTTTGTCCACGGGGCGGATTTATCCTGAACAATTATTTCAATACGACAGCCAACTAACAATAAAGTTTATTATCTATTACCTATGTGTACCAACTTACAGAAACGGACAGTTCAATCAACCAATACCTTTTTATCGGCGGAATACGTTTAAGAGGACGTGATGCCCGCATGTGTTATCTCCGTCTTACAAGTGCGTAACATAGCAAATTGTACACTCGGCAAAACACGTGTAGCTCCGTTAATTTAAAAATTAAACTGAACTGACCTCTTATAAAATCTAAAGGTAAGATTATTAACCTCATAGGCTTCTTATTATATTTTTATTTTAACGCGAGTTATAAGTATTTTAATATGTATAAAAAATTTACAATTTTAGAATACTCATAACTCGCTTTAAAATTAAAATATAATAAAAAACCTATGAGGTTCCCTAGATAATAATCTTACCTTTAGATTTTATAAGAGGTCAATTTGCACTAATTTTTACACTGACGGAGCTACACGTGTTCTGCTGAGCGTAAAATTTGCTATGTTACGCACTTGTAAGACAGAGACAACACATGCAGGTATCATGTCTTCTTAAGCGCGTTGTATCTTCTTGGGTATAAGATTGCGCGCTGTGACGGAATTACCTACACTGAACATGATTTTGACTACCTACCGAAAGGCGGCGTACGATTACACGTGAAATTGGATGCGAAATTGCAAATATTTTTTTATGCACATTTCAGTTATTTCATAATTATTTTTAATATTTAAATACAGATGCAAATACATCCATTCGGAAAGTATTAAAAATTAAAATACATACACTTCACTCAAATACTTTACGTCTTTACAAGAATGTTACAATAAAAAATAAATGTTATTTCAATTATGGATATCAAACAATTAAAAACCATGTCAATATACGTCTCTTAAACATTATCAGAAAACAGTTTATTATCAGTATGGGCTATGATATTTACCGTGCACCTATATATTTGGCAACGTTGCACGTTTAGGAGTAAACATAATATAATGCGTGACGACGCAAACGACGATACGTAAACGGCGACTAAATAGACTTTTTTTTTTAAACCTAGTACGAATTTTTATTTATGCATAAACGATGTAATGTAAACTTTACCCGATTTTTCATCCATGCTAAAAAGTTATATAACTCAGACCACGTTCCGTTTGTGAGATGTACATAACTTTTAACTTATTTAAGTCTATGATTTTATACTTTTTCAATTAAATCACAGAAATTGTATTTTGGTTCAATTTTATCGAATAATTATTGCAGTAATACGACAACTGATGGTTATCATTAAATCAGGCATATTATGTTTGTAAGTATCTATCATGTTCACTTTAGTGAAGTCACGGTAGCCGAACAATTTTTGTCACAGCGAAAAGTGCTTAAAACTAATTTCAAATCTTTAGTAAAGTTTCTTAAAATTGATCCAACATTTTTTTTTAATTTTTAATTTTAATCTATTTATGAACCACATTATATGTCTGTAACAAATTAAGTATAAATTAAAGATTGTAACTATACTCGCGATCGTTCGTGACTAAAAGATACCGCCGTCAAGGATAGCGCGCAATCGTATCACAGCCCTTTTCATTATAGGTATCTAAACCTTATTTAAGTAGCTATTCGTCTATTACTGTAATTTTAAGATAAGAAACATTTGAAAAAAATGAAAAAGTTAAATTATTTATTTCCAATAACTGTGTATATTCGGACAGAGATAAATTTTCAAATTCGAATTAATTTGTTGAATAATAATTCAAATTTTCAAATCCTACTTACTGATTTACTTATAGTGGTTGGTTTCAATATAGTCTAGGACATAGACATATTATTTTATATTATTTACCTATTATTTTATATAGGTGTTAGTGATTACTCACATAGTCACATACTATCTACTATATAAATACACCCTTATAACCGGCGTAGACACAATATAATATTTTATACGTTGTTAAAATTGTAATGTGTAATAAATTAATAATAGAATGATTAATGTGTGGCAATGTGGCGTACAAATGATCAATTTAAAAATAATATAGACATATAGCGGTGAGATATTTATTATAGTGTCATACTTCTTTTTTCGATAACCACTCGAATTTCAATAAAATGGTGATTGAACATTTTACGATAATCGCCTCCTTAATACATCTTCACATTAAATGAACCCACCTCATAATATCGTGGTACTTTATCGCAGTAGAAATGTGACAATGTTCCATCCAAATGATCAATTAAAAAATGAGATAGTGGTGGGATATTTATTAAAGTGTCATAGTCCATTTTTCGATAACCACTCAACATTGAATTAAAATAATTATGCCAACCCTCAACCGAATTGTTAGTACCCGTTTCCAAGAACGATTTACATTGATAGGATTATCATGTTTACTTTCGCCTCTTTTATATAGACATTATATTATACTCTAATTCCAAATTATTTTGTTTTTTTTTTTTATAAATAAGAGAAAATTAAACTTCAGGAATTTTCCGCATTAGATTCTGGGTGGAGCGATGAATGTATTAATTTTACAACAATGGACGGTGTTTTATCAGCCATCTTTATCACTTTTAGCCTTTAGAGGCATTAAAAATGCTTTAATTTTCAACTTTGAAAGTATTTTTCAGTTCAAAATCCGTTCTAGCTTATGCTGTGGGAAGTTGAAAGTAAAAAATAAATATAGAAATTTTAAAATCTTCAAATATTGACTCTAATTTTCGTAAAAAAAAAATAAAGAAAAACGATTTTAATTATTTTGTTGTAGTTTCAAATATTATTCGTGGGTTCTTAGAACTTTTTATGTATTTGATTAGATTATAAACACACAGATACATTTGTAAATGCAATGTTTTATGCAAACATCAATTCAACCAACTGAATTACTAATTGTGAACAAATTACTTTTATAGCAATATAAATACCTATATCATTTTGACGTAAAAAATCAGCTATGCAGGCATGGGTACACATATTTTATAAGCACATAATACTGTGTACATTGTTATGATCAATTGTATAACGTTTTGGTGGTGAGATAAAATATACATTATTATAGTCTTTTTGGTTTCAATGCAATAGCGATTAGAACACTGGACGTATGTGGCTGTACGATAAAATCGTATCATTAAAACCATACTCGATACAGAGCTATAGAGAACAATATGGTATACTACAGTGAAATCTATACAATCTCAATCAGGGGTGACTTGTTTTGATAAAGATCTTTTATATCGCAGACATAGTATCATTCGTCATACAAAAGCAAATAACCATTGTCGACAGCGGCCACAGCAGACTCAGTGGGTCTAACAATAAATTCTAACAAAGAGGAATCGAAAATCGACCTTTTATTCACCCTTAGTCGCTATTATAATTTGTAAGTATTATATTAGTCACTCAAAATAAGAATAGAATTTAAAACCGTCCACTATTGAGAACAGCGTTTTTTCTTTTTAAATATAAGAGTAATTGTATATTATATGTAAAATGTTTATTTATTCATATGGTAAATATATAATAATGTTTTATTATTATTTAAATTAAAATATCCGTAAGTTTTTTGTTATTATGTAAAGTGTGCACTGTTGTTCCTATCCTTGTATCTGTAGTTGTCTTTGATACCCTACAACAACTCACAACTGATATTTTCAATATTTCACATTGACATTATTTTCTTTTATCAAAATATGCTATGACAACAATAATAATAGTTCATTTTTATTGTAATATGTTCAATGTCCATAATATTATATTCCATATATCGATCGTATATGAAAACATAAGAAACCTTTTTTTTTATTTATTACCTATAAGCTGTATATTTACGAATTTACGATACAGTACCACTATGTCCCTGATGGACCTGATGAAGGTACATTATAAAATTGGGACCAGTGTGTACACAGATTCGGTGTTTGGTATCTGTATTTCTTCTCTTATCTTGACCTATATGGCAAGTAATAATGAAATAATTGTAATACTTATAACTATTTAACGAATATCGATAGTGTATTTATAAAAATAGCCAAGACTGCTGACATTTTTCAAAACCTTAAATCGTTTCAGCAACAGTGAAATTGTCTATAATTTGTATTGAACACCTACGGCTAAATGCACCTTTAACTTGAATAAGAATATAGGATTAAAATAAACCACACAAAACTATTGTAAAACCTACACTTTTATTAGAATGCAAAAATATAAATGATATTTATCGATTGTTCTTTCAGGAGTATCTGCATTACATTTTTCTGAGCAACGCACTCGTATTATATTCAAAACCGTTCGGGCTCAAATTGAAAAATGCGTCAAAATATAATAAATAAGTTGCAGTTATAATACAATTCACAATGGAGGATGTTCACTTATCACAAAATATGTACCTGCCTAGATTCTAATTGTATATACTTGAAAGTCGCACGAAAATTCGTGCAAATGTTTGTTCCTACACGAATATAAAAGAGATGTGTAAGTTGCCGAGATTAATTGTAAATTACAAAATGTCAATAAATAAAAAAAAAAGTTGCTACTTGGGACAAGGAAGAAAAAATATTATCACATATAATATAATGTTTATATTTCATAAATTAATATAATATGAACATAGTATATTAATTTATAAAGAGTATATGAATGTACATTAAAAATCAACCATAGTATAAACTATATATTTTTTTTATAGTAATAAAATGTTAATTGAAATGTATGAAAATGAATAAATGTATTAGGTGTGATATTTTTGACTTATAATATTGCATAAAATACTGAGTTATAAAATATACGAAAAAGAAATATAATACTTAATTTTTTTTTTCTGTCATGCAGAAATTTATATACATAACGTACATTTATTATGTAGAAACTTAAACGTTTCATACGTAAGAATTAACGTATGTAATTTTTTATCTGTGTATGAAACTACGATTATGATTTTTCCAAGCCTGTCGGGAACCTGATGTACCTTCTGATCTACCCTGATATATTCGTTAAACACATGTTTACTATTGACTTAGATACTCTATATAGCCTATACGGCTATACCCATTACACATTAGGTACTTGAAAAGGTTTGGAAACCCGCACACATGTACCCCAACACATGTGCTATTCTGAGTATTTTGTAAAATGCCATTTGGCCGATGACCACCGACATCCGTTTGAATTAATCATTATTAATGACGTCTGAACGGGGATGGTTTCAGAGGAAATACTAGTACGGTGTGCAGCCGATAATCCTCATATAAATGTAACAAAGAAAAAAATACATTTAAGAAAAATGCTTGTTAACTACTTAAATATAGTTATTAATAATAATTTGATCGCTTTCCGTTAACAATATTTTCACTTGCATCGATTAATTTCTTTGAAAAAAAAATTTGAAATTTCGGACATTATGCTGAAAATTGGTCTACATTTAAAACAAATTTAACTGCCACCCCGGAATACATTGGAATATGATAGGTAGGTATATTTTAAGTTCATAACCTTTATATTTTACAAAAGTAAGGAATAAATTGTTTAGTAGTCTTAAAAATTTGCTCAAACGATGTAGGTATGTGCACGACTATAACACATTATACATTATAATATTCTATAATATTTAATACTTATAGAAGTATAATATTATAATATTATATGCAAATCTGACAGTAAGTTATGGCATACCAGAAAACATCTAAACAACACTTGAAACATTCATGTTTTATTTTACGTGTATGTGGCCGGCTAACAGTTTTATGTACTATATAAATGTAGTTCAGCCTGTACGTAATTTAAGTAAAATTGCTTCAGTGCAATCAAATAATACTAGAATGAATTAGCAAATGATAATTAGAATAGGTAAAACAATATAACTATAATAATAAATACATTTATGTTATTGCAAAATTCAAAAAAAATTAATAACTATGTATAAGTTTATTATAATATATAGATGTATTCGTATACAGATGACAATGACCACCTACCAGTAGGTAATTATGATACCACCCTGCAGTAATAAAAATATAATAAAATTACTTTTGTTGTCGATCGATGATACAAGATAAATTTTTCAACATTTAAGTTTTAAATTATTTCGTACAAGTATTTATAACTATCAAGATTTCATAAAATTATTTTAAAACAAATACAAAATGTAGTGAAATGAAGAACCATATTGTCTTCTATAACTCGGAAAAAAAATAATATACACGGTAAAACTGTGTATGCTATTATATTTTTATGTTAGAGACACACATCCCATACCTACTGAATAATGTAAGGGTTTTTGAAAAGCGATATTTTATTTAAAAAAAAAATATTATAGGTCTTGTCGTAACAAGGAAATAAAAGTAAATGAGAAATGAACGGGTTTAAAAACGTTAGATGGCTTAAAACATTTTGTCACAATTCAGTGCATCACTGAAAGTTGACTTTAAATAAATACAATCGCCTAATCAATATAATTTAATACGTATAATATTTAGACATTGCTTATAAACTAGATCCCTGCTGTGAAAATCGTATACATAATTAAGACTAAGTAAATAAAATGATAATTTATTATATAATATTACATAATATACTACATACCTAAATTTCAGTATTTTGGGATTAATGTTGTATCTTGTTGATATTTCTTGAAAATTACAGAAAAGCAGTAAAATTTGTCATGCTCTATAACCAACTACACGCAGCCGTAAAGCAGGATGGATCAAACGAAACTGATAAACGACACGGCCGAATCATTTTCATAATACAGCGCTGTCGACCTAATACGGCGCCGCGGCAGTGGTGGGGGTAGAATTCGAACTGGAAATGTGTACAAACGACTTATTGGATATTTTCTATTCACAGCACAATACGGACATATTTGCACACGATGCCAACATATGCTGATGTATGTTTGACAACAGGAAATACAGTGTTAGATGTTAGAATTAGTGAGACAGAGCTGGCGATAGAAAATAAATACCCCGTGATAAATGGGGTGAATAGGAACGATTTAAAATATTTTATTGTTTTTTTAAAGGTTGTGATCACGATTGTAATGAAATTCACATCAATATTAATATGGTTTGGAGAAGAGTATAAATGTACTGAATACATTAAGTAGTTACATCAAAATAATAACATGTTTAAACTTTTTTTTAAATGTTTTTAAAAAATGTTTTCCTGACACGTCGATTCGAATGAATAGAATCAGTTTTTATAACTTTTATAATTTGTTCAACATTATTAATACATATAATTATTTAACTATACATTTATTATAATTTATTATTATAATTATTTAACTATACATTTATTATAATTTATTATTATAATTATTTAACTATACATTTATTATAATTTATTATTATAATTATTTAACTATACATTTATTATAATTTATTATTATAATTATTTACATACATGTTAAGGTTAAGCAAGTAAAACACGATTTTTAACAAATATATCTAAATGTTCAAAATTAGGAATCATACAGGTTTTATGAAAAAAAGACGTAAAACCGAGTCAAAGAGAATCTTATAAATTATAATCAAATACAAGGTTCAAATATATTTGTCTGGGGTACTTTTATTGAAGAATATTTTCGGCAATATTAATGGGTCGTCGGTGGTCACAAAATGTAATAGTTTATAGTTATTACGTCGACAATTAAAATCTAAACACGGTCGCGTGCGTATCGATCCAGATAATATTATAGGATTATTTATTATAATATTTAATTCTTATCAGTACAAGAGACCAACGGTTTTGTCCTTTGACCAGACTTTAAAATATTCTACATGGTTAGTCGTCAAAAAATATCGAGCGTGTAGTGTCGACTTCATATACATTTATGTGTAACGAAAATAAACGCATATAAATGTTAATAACTAAACTGTTCATAATTAATTAAATTAATGCGTTATTAAACCTGAGTATTCGAAGTAACCAGCATCGGAAATTATAGTCCGCTCTGCAACAAACGCTTTTAGTGATACTTAAAGTAATTGAGCATAATTATAGTATAATAATAAAAATTATAATCAACACAGATAAGAAAGAGAAACGGAGTTAATGTAATTAATGACAAAGATAATTAGGAGTTAATTTCTTGATTATTTGTTTATTAATATGGCAGATAGAAATGTGTTAATAATGGAGGTTAAGTCGGAGAGGAATTTTAAAAGAGCTAAAATAAGATTTGAATTTTGTAGATTAATGTGTGGCATAGAAGTAGCAGAGACATATGACGGGAAACATTGAGGAAAGTCGTTGTGGAGGGATTCGGGGAATAAGTTTTTTTATCTGCTTTGTACTTTTGTAAGAGTTGGAGGACTTGATTTTGTAAAGATTTAGAATGGATTGGTAGAACCAGCTAACTTTGAAACTGGCCGTATGATCCACGGAACAGTGGACGCATTTAGCTCTACTGAAGCGATCCTTGGTACAGGGCGCATCGAGATGGATGATGGCAGTAATTTATCGTATGTCCATAGTCTTGACAATTGGAACATTGCGGTATATTGTATGTTGTTTTATTTGCTTATTCAATTACTACTTGAACCCCCTCCCTGTATACGTGCCTGCATGGAACGTGGTGTTAGTTTCGTCGTAACGACAAAACGGTTAAGTGTGGTAAACGTTTTGGTCTTTTTCTCCAGGTAAAGATTAGAATTTAAAGTATTGGATAATATTAATTTTGATGACGTAGGAGTACAAGGTGGACTTTTACCAGAACGAACCATAATATTATATACGTTAAAAACTCTAAGGCAATTAAGAAGTTGAAATAAAGGTAACAGAGCGAACGTGAACGCGCGTGTTCATGATGAACGTTATCAACGAACTAAATTATCAATAATATGTTATAAATGTATAATAATTGTCGTTGAAATGACCTCTATTTAAACGACAATCATTTAAGTCCTCTTCAGAAAAACGTTGAAAATACTACACTGCACCCACTGTTCACTCTAAACGGCCTAAACGACGGTCTATCTATACGGCTTTAAATTTAAGTGAAAGAATTTAAAATTTAAACCTAATATGCATATTATGCCGTTGCCATATGTATAAGACCACTGAGAATATTCAAACGTTAACCGAGAGATAGTGGGTGGTGCATAACCACTGACATTTGTTTTCTTCGTCTTACAAGCGCATAACAAACCAAATTTTACACTAAGCAGATCACGTTTAGCTCCGTTAGTTTAAACACACTATAATTTTATCAATTATTTTATACCATAATATTATAATAACGAAAACATTATGGCGACGAATTGGCTCTACACGTGTAATTTTAATACTGAAGAGCAAACATAAATGCCAGAGTACGCAGTCCACTATAGGCTAAGAAATACCTGTTATAATATTATTATTTTAAGTACCTAGTTTGTTAATCAAGAACCGCTATTGAAGTTAGAATAAACCTTATACACAGAAACTCTTACACAACCCACCGGACACCGGATATCGAAATATGATAACTATTTTTTAATACATTTAGAAAAACACTTTTAGTAGTAGGTATACTTGAGTGTTAAGTGTAGAGTAAAAATAAAAAATTTCCATTAGCTGAATAAACCTATACCTATATGTATAACCTATATACCTATGCATCTTGACAGTCATTTCTTATTGGCGAAGAGGCTCGAAATGGCGATGGTCAAAATGGTTTTAAGGGCTTAAGGCGAAATTGTTGTCCTAGATCGAATAACATAATACAACTAACTTACTATCATATATTCTTAAAATAAAGTAATATAAAATTAAATATTATCCATGCCTGCTTAATTTGTATTTACCACAATTTTATATTCTGTCGATTCTAAGCAGAGCTATAATTGTATTGATTTTACAATAATGCATTGCTTGAAATCAAAATTAAAATGTTTGATTTTAATTTTAATTACATTTATCGATAATTGTTTTTATGATTTAAATTTAGGGTGCCTCGCTATACCATATATTTAAGGAGCAACATTTAGGCAATTTCCAATCTTTTCGTCGCCGCCCGGGATCTATGTGTTAGTCGTAAGTGAATATTAGTGTGCGGGCGGTTCAACGCGGGTACCGCTTCCTTCAGCCCCATCAACGCACGCACTCGCACTCACATGTCAATACGCAATATCATCATCACGAAAAATTTTTAAAATTTTTTTACAATATTCATTGCAATAAAAATTAAAAAACTTAAAAATATAGCTAGGTCATTCCCTCGTACATATTATGGAGATTCCGAAATTTTTTTCAGAATGAAAATCGTGAAAATTGTCGACACGTATCGTTGGAATTAGAAACAGTAGTTTTTGACAAAAAACATGTAGTGACGAGGCCTATTAAAATCAAGGGAATAAGCAGGGGGTACACCATTATTTAAAATATTAATATATTGATTTTATAATTTTTATATTGATGCACAATATCGATTTATCGTTTTATAATTTTGAATTAGATTTTTAACATAATCGACTTAAAATATCAATTTTACAATTTAACAAATTTAATTTTGATTACTACTTGAAACCTGTTGTCGTTTGTGCAATTCTGTATTGGCCATTTCGTGAGGCTATGAATAACGAGCTCATTTTTATATTACAAAAAATTAACTCTGCCGTTTATTTATCTAATTTTGTCCAAATTTGAACTAAAAATATATGCATATAAAATGTATTTAAAGAAGACATGGTTATATGATTTTTAGATTTTTATGGTTACAGTATAAAATACAAATGAGGAGCCTCGTCTTCAATTTTCAATCCTTAGCTATAAAAATGTTACTATAAATGCTAATAAAAAAAAAATAGAGTCTATGTATGTTTATCATTAATAAATTACTTTTATAATAACTTATATAGGAACTTATTAAATTTTCAAGGTTTTTCAAAGAAATGTTTACCGATATTTAAAGAAAAAAATAAGTTAGGAAAGGTGAGAGTGTGCTAAAATTCCTGGTTTCTAAACGTATTTTAATACAAAGCAACAAACTATAATACCAAATATAATTTAAAAATAATTTGGTAACCTTAATGCGTTTTGGTAGTATAGTTTAATATTTTGTATTGAACACTAATACGTATTGAAATTACTTGAAATAAACAAACGTTATTAAATGTTTTGATGAAGGCAATCCTAACTATGTACGGGTAACTAACAGACCAGGGTTCTAAGGTGTTCTATTTTTCATTAAAAACCTTAGACTAAAAATGTGTAATGTATATAAATTACTTATAACGAGTCAAAACATTTTAAAATTGCATGACGTAGTTATAGAAAATGATAAAATAAACATTTGGTGAAAATTTCAAGTATATACAGTTCTAGATTTACAATAAAATAAGAAAATCGTCCGATGAGAAATGGTTAATTTACAAATGTATCATACGTCGTAACAATATGTACTTCAAACGCTCATAAAAAATTTTATTCGACTCTCCAGTAAATTTTTCTTTGTTTATGTTTGAAAAATATATGAGAAATCTTGTAAAACATTTTCAAATCTTAGATATAAAAAGAATAATTCTTATGAATACCTATCTAATTTTAAATAATTAGCGATTAGTTTGAGTAGGTATATGAATGATTTGATATCTATTGAGGACATCGATTACCTTAAAACAATAATCGTCATCAAATTTTAGAGAACCTGGCCGAAGATTTAAATTAGCTAATTAGTAATTACTAGAGCTCGGATGTTTATGAAATTGCATATTTTTTTTCTATTTATCCAAATGAATGCTAACCTGGTTACAAATTTACCTCATGTTCTCCTGAATCAAATAATACTATTTTTACTTTGCATACCTATTTAATGGTTTTGTATTTTAATTGCATATTTTGGAATTTTAAAAATAAAATTGCATATTCCAGTACATTTTTTTAAAAAACAATTTAAATTAACGAACCATACAATTAATTCCACAATTAGTATACATAACTTTTACTGGTGGTAACAACAATCTGCCACGCACTACCCTCAAAATGGCTAATGGAAAAGTTGGAAAAGAAATTTACGACAAATTTCAAAAAGTAATTGCAAAAAAAATGGATTTAAAACTTTGGTACAAATTTCGAAATTACATTGCGTTGAAGTTAATACTCTGCAAGGAATAGAAGAAGATTTGAAGGTTGAGGATCTAGCGTTCTTCAAATACGCTCCAATACCATCAGTTGATGTAGAATGAAGTTTTTCAGGTTATATACAAAAATTTACTTACTGATAACAGACGCAGTTACAAATTTGATAAAATCAAAAAATCCTTAGTAGCACTGTGTAACTATAATAATGTAATAAATAAAAATGTAAATTAAAGTAAATAAAACGCTATGTGAATGTAAAAAATGTATTTAAAAAAATAATAAATACAAATAACTACTAGGTAATATAGATAAGATATTTATGTTTTATGATTTAAAATAAAATAATAAATGTTTTTGTGTATAATACAGTTTTTATTTATTAAAAAGAGGGTAAGTGGATGTAGCACTGCTGTACATTAGGTACCTATCTAAGAGGTCGCTGTAATGGATGGTATTAAATTTGAATTCGATGGTATCAAATCGTAGTATACGAAAAAAGAATCTTAGCAGTGACGGTATGTCAATCTAGGATATTTTATATTGTTATATTAATATGATAGCCGGTACGTTTGATTAACATTATTCTTAAATTATCAGTGATGCTGCAAAAATATTAAATATACCTATGTGAAATTGAACCGTTTAGGAACCGAATCACAATAAAATGATAAACGTTATTCTCTGTGTTAAAATGCAATTTTGTCTAAATTTGAACTTAAAATGCCTGTAAAAAATAATTGTATTTATATATTTTTTAGATTTCTTAGTTATAGAAAAAACTGCTCAAGAAGAACCTTATTTTAAATTTTCAATCCTTAGCCATAAAAATTGAAAATTTTATACATTTTTAAATACAAAATAATTTTCAATTTTCAATTTGATAAATATGGTCGAAATTTGAACTTAAAAATAAAAATTGTGCATAATATGTGTTTCTAATATTTTTCAACTGCTATTGTAACAAATTTTTAAGTCTTGTATAAAATTCTTGTTGGCGCAACCAATAAAAATTTATTGACATTAATAGAAAAAAAAATGAAAATTGAAAATGACCGTCAGCAGGTAAAAACGAGTCAAAATATTTTGAAAATTTCACCAAGTATATCTTGTAATAATTTTTCAAATCTTTGAATACAAAAAGAACAGTTTTTATGAATTTCTAACTCAAAATGATTTGCTGATTTTCGTGATTTTTACGAATTTCGTTAGAATTCTAAGTTTAAATGCTCATAAAAAATTATTGTGGATTTACGCTCAACTTTTTTTTAATTTTCCATTAACAACAACTTACGAGGAACCGTGTCGACCGTATTAGTTATCAGACCGTATCGTATTAGTATTAAGTGGGTATCAAACTAATCTCCGCAAATATTCAGAGGTGTGTATAATACACAACGACACGACGTACAAAACCTGCTTGAGAACTCGCGCCTTTCGTTCGGCTCGGTGGCACGCGGGTTTGTTTACTCTCTGTGTAGTCTATAGAATCGAACAGAATGCAACAAGAACGCATGCCGCGATAGCGACGGTCGTCGAACGAGTACCGAGCAGTTACTGCCGCCGTCGCCGTCGCCGCCGCCGAAGCCGCCGCCGCCGTCGAAACCGGAGAAAAGTGCCGACTAGTGCATGAGATCCTGGTACTCCGACCCCACATTTTTTGAATAAGATTTGTTATTAGCGCGATCAACGCGATCAATCGAAGCCAACTTTTATTACTATTACTATTCAACGCACGGATTGAAGCCGCCGTAACCGCAGAGGAGCACCGACTACAACTGTGTAATATTGTATTAAATGTTTAAATTATAGTTTCGTGTTTGTAATTTCTCTGGTGCGAGGCCTTAGATAGAACCATATTTATGAATTTCTTACTATATACTTACTCGTCTTACTCTTACTATATACTTTGCTAATTTTCGTAATTTTCACGAATTTTGTCAAAACACTTAGTTTAAATGCCCATAAAAAAATATTGTTTTTCAAATTTGCAATTCAATCGAAGACCAACAATATTATTATGACAACTGTTTATGGAACCTTGTATTACATTTTCAAATTTTTTGTTTTTTTGCCTGTTGCTTTTGAAAACTATTGGGAATTTTAAATGTTGACGTCCCAAACGCACCAACTAAATTCACTTTCCTACCAGAAAAGTTGCTATTGAAGAAATTCGACTTTTACTGCAAGAAACCGCGAGGACAGACACAAAATAAATAAATAAATAAATAAATATAAAAAAAACAAATCATTGTAAATTCAATACATTCATCGCTCCGCTCAGAATTTAAAATGCATATTTTATAATTTTTAGAGCATATTTTGACTGCATATTTCGTAATTTTTTAGTGTTTAAATACATGCATATTACAGTAGTTTTAATTGCATAAACATTAGAGCCGTACAGACTACAGTAATGTAATAACGCAAAAATAGAATAAACAAAATATCAAAAATTTATGAAAGACATAGAAATAACCGTAAATAGAAATAAAACGATTGCTAATACTTATATTTAAAATTATCTCGATTTACGCTATTACCTTCCTCCTGGTCGTCGGAGGACTCTCGAGTTCGTGTATTCGAGAATTTGATCAAATACACTGTACAATATAAATGTGCAGGTATGAGCATATAATGATTATAATGTTATATAATGCAGTCAACAATAATATATTTTATATTATAAATGTCTTACCTGACTCGCAGCTGTCTCTGGGTTATGCTGTAGGAGTTTTAAGTGACATAANAAGCCGCCGCCGCCGTCGAAACCGGAGAAAAGTGCCGACTAGTGCATGAGATCCTGGTACTCCGACCCCACATTTTTTGAATAAGATTTGTTATTAGCGCGATCAACGCGATCAATCGAAGCCAACTTTTATTACTATTACTATTCAACGCACGGATTGAAGCCGCCGTAACCGCAGAGGAGCACCGACTACAACTGTGTAATATTGTATTAAATGTTTAAATTATAGTTTCGTGTTTGTAATTTCTCTGGTGCGAGGCCTTAGATAGAACCATATTTATGAATTTCTTACTATATACTTACTCGTCTTACTCTTACTATATACTTTGCTAATTTTCGTAATTTTCACGAATTTTGTCAAAACACTTAGTTTAAATGCCCATAAAAAAATATTGTTTTTCAAATTTGCAATTCAATCGAAGACCAACAATATTATTATGACAACTGTTTATGGAACCTTGTATTACATTTTCAAATTTTTTGTTTTTTTGCCTGTTGCTTTTGAAAACTATTGGGAATTTTAAATGTTGACGTCCCAAACGCACCAACTAAATTCACTTTCCTACCAGAAAAGTTGCTATTGAAGAAATTCGACTTTTACTGCAAGAAACCGCGAGGACAGACACAAAATAAATAAATAAATAAATAAATATAAAAAAAACAAATCATTGTAAATTCAATACATTCATCGCTCCGCTCAGAATTTAAAATGCATATTTTATAATTTTTAGAGCATATTTTGACTGCATATTTCGTAATTTTTTAGTGTTTAAATACATGCATATTACAGTAGTTTTAATTGCATAAACATTAGAGCCGTACAGACTACAGTAATGTAATAACGCAAAAATAGAATAAACAAAATATCAAAAATTTATGAAAGACATAGAAATAACCGTAAATAGAAATAAAACGATTGCTAATACTTATATTTAAAATTATCTCGATTTACGCTATTACCTTCCTCCTGGTCGTCGGAGGACTCTCGAGTTCGTGTATTCGAGAATTTGATCAAATACACTGTACAATATAAATGTGCAGGTATGAGCATATAATGATTATAATGTTATATAATGCAGTCAACAATAATATATTTTATATTATAAATGTCTTACCTGACTCGCAGCTGTCTCTGGGTTATGCTGTAGGAGTTTTAAGTGACATAAATTAATTACTCAAAATACTCGAATCAAAATAATAAAACGCACTGATTATTGATGGTCATCAGGAAGGAGTCCAGTTGTCGCTCGTAGAATTCGGTATAGAGAGGTTGTTACTGTGTTTGGTGGTGAGCATGCACTCGTAAGAGGCTGTTTCGCTCAAGAAAGGTGCTCATGCACTGATGAAAGGACGATGCGGTTGTGACGACCAGATAGTGATAGTCGGCTTCATCAAAAGGTTGTTTTGTACATCCGATTTCTCTTCTGCGGCAAGGACTTTTTTTACCATACCTTTTCTCCGGCGTCATGTAAGAAAGCCATACGCCCTACGTTCTACAGTTGCAAACATAGGTACGTGTCGATTTCTTAATCTCTGATCGTATAATATAATTCGGTGCAACACGATTGCGGACTTTTTACCTTTTTACCTGAAAAAAACATAACACGATTGAGGACTTTTTACCTTTTAATATTTGAGGAAAAAACAACACGATTGCGCACCTAAATATTTTTTCTTTGTGCAAACACAAATATTTAAATAATAACTACTTAATAGTAATAACTAATAATTACTGACTATAAACTGAACAATTATATATCATCTGATGCCGCTTTCCCACCGATGTTATGGGCAACTGAACCTTCAACAGAGGCAAGAACGACCGCAATGGGCCAGAATCTTTCCTTAACCACTATAATGCTCACTTTTATACTTCTCATCCATCTATTCACCAAGTTATACATATTTTATTGGATATTCAAAGTTAAACTTATTTAAAAATATATAGCATAAAACAACAAAATATTAACAAGCCTCGTAAAGAGCAAGAGCCAAGAAGAGAATATAGAATTTATAATTAACACTTGGGAAAAATATAAAAATAATAAAATAACTTTAAATAATTATTTGCTGACATTAGAACCATGTTTTTGTGCTAAAAAGTTATAAGAACTTGATTTTTTTTTGACGCGTAATAATAAGTTACTGCGATGTATATCCATATATTTTTTTATATATGAATTATATTATTAATTATTATTATTGAAGCGTAATAATAAGTTACTGTGATGTATATCCATATATTTTTTTTACTATAAGAAGTATATTATTAATTATTATTATTGTCATCATTATTTCTGTTTGCTCAAAGAAAAAATATTTAAAGTGCGCAATCGTGTTGTTGTTTTCTCAAATATTAAAAGGTAAAAAGTTCACAATCGAGTTATGTTTTTTTCAGGTAAAAAGGTAAAAAGTCCGCAGTCGTGTTACGCCCAATATAATTAGACTATCTTGTCTGTGACAATGATTTATTGGGGTTTGGAGATTTCTGATTTCTACGTATGAGACCGTCAAAGAATTGTTATAATGATGTGTGAACATATTATTACAGTAATTAATATTAATGATTATAAATATTTTTTTATGCAAATAATTGGTATAGTTAGATAAAGTGATGTGAAGACGAACAATTTTTAAAAAAACCTTGGTCATATGGATGTGCCATTGCAAAATGTGTCTGGGCTCTGAAAAGGTTAAAAATAAATTTGAATTGCCAATGAATTATATTAAATTCAAATATAAAAAAGACGTTAAAAAACATATCTTGTAAATATTACTAGAAATTTTTATTTTATACATACTATATATTATAAAACAAATTTGGATTTTGTAACACTCAGCATCTTCTTTATCCAGCAATTAAAATTGTTATGTAATAAAAAATAATCATTTATAGTTATATTTTAGTTGTATTAGTTTGTGTAATCATTTGCTGGGTTCATGTATTGAACATTTACCTCCATTTAATCATTTTTACATGTTTTACTGTTTGTGTATGTCGTAATTACACTAGATCACCGTTCATATTCTACTTTAATTTCACATATTTTGCAAAATAAAATTTTTCCGTCTACGTAAAATACATTATCCCCAAATTCCAAAATGAAACTTCTCAACCGGCTAATTTGTGTTTTTTTTTTTTTGGCATAATATACTACAAATACGAGCGCTAATAAATAAAAAAAATAACGAATACAAATACGAACACAACAACGATTGACGATACATGCACACGATAGCGATCGTAGTCCGTCGATCACTATGTACTGGCAAACAAAATAATACTGTAAAAGACAGATTAATTAAAAATAATATTGTCTTCAGGGCTAAAAACAAAATAGACTCCCCGTAACGCTATTGATTATCGCCTTATCGGTATTATTTCCGACAAAATCATGTAGATAAAATTTATTTGCTAAAAAATTGACTTAAGAGTAAATTATCAAAAATTATTTTAAAATATGCGATAAAAATCAATAAATCTTAAAAATATGCATTTGTAGAAAAAATTTCAAAATATGCAAACATATGCATAATAAACTTTTAAATTTTAACACCAAACACCACAACACAAATTTGTACCGGATCAGATTTATTATATTTACATCCCGAACAAATATGCAAATACATAAAGTCCCGAGCCCTGGTAATAAGTAATGTACAATAACGTGCAGGGTAGGAAATGTATCGTTGAGTAACTTATAACTAGTGTGTGTACATATATATAGCGTACTAATTATCTACAAATAAAAAATTTCAAATGAGTTAATTATTTTATCATGGGCCGAAGGGGCTGGCGACATCTGTTGATAGCGCCTTCCATGTAGTTAATGTATTTAAGATTTCGAGTGGGAAGGGGTATGGAATAAACTACGTTCTGACATTTCGTTAATGATATGCATTTTTCCAAAATATCAGCAAAATAAATTCGGAAAAAAGTTTACTTCTACTACAAAAGATTGGAAACACGTGTTTTTGGTGCTCACCATGTTTATTTAATTTTGCGAGGGATGGAGTGTCGTAACTTCAAAACTTGGCATGCAAATTCGTGTTTACGGCATACTATATATAAAAAATTTAAAAATCAGTGAATATATAGAATATTTATACTTAAGGGGCCTCGCTATACCATATATTTAAGGAGCAACATTTAGGCAATTTTCAATCTTTTCGTCGCCGCCCGGGATCTATGTGTTAGTCGTAAGTGAATATTTATTAGTGTGCGTGTGGTTCAATGAGGGTACCGCTTCCTTCCGCACCATCATCGCACGCATTGGCACTCACATGTCAATACGTATATTATCATCACGAAAAATTTTTTTTTCACTCTAACATACGATTCTAATACTAACAATGCGTCTCAATGGTTACCTTGATTTGCATTCTGACAGAATATTCTTTTTTTTTCACAACATGTACAAGGGATCCATCGAGGCACATTTTTAAAATTGGACTTGGTTAGTTAAATATTTAAGCTTGAAGATTTGCAATTTTTTATTTTTTACAATATTTATTGTAATTAAAATTAAAAAACTTAAAAATATAGCTAGGTCATTCCCTCGTACATATTGTGGAGAATCCAAAAATTTTTACAGAATGAAAATCGTGGTAAATGTCGACACGCATCGTTGGAATTAGAAACAGTAGTTTTTGACGAAAAAACATGTGGTGACGAGGCCCCTTATATTTATAAGGACCCACCAACGAACGATAGAAAACAGATATAATGTTAGATTTGATAATAGTTTGTCAATTCACCCTAATATTTTAAGTTAACAACACAATAAGTGTTGGATTTGCTCACTGCTGGGCGTACATTTAGGTATATTATGCGAAATGCGTTGACAAGATAAAGATTACACGGTACACACGACTTTCTCTTAAAAAGTAGGTACCTACTTAAAAAAAAATAGAAATCTGAATAGATATACCTATGTTTAAAAACTTTATGATTACATTAATTATATTCTCAACGTATTCTAAATATTCTTATAAAATACATAAAATAAAATAAGTATTGTCTTTGGCGGAACACAACAGAATAATAAAAACACAATACATGTGTAAGAAACTACCTGTAAGCGCCCAATATTAGGGCTACCCGAAGGACCACTCGGTAATGCCCGAGAACACGGTTTTTAAAAAAAAATTATATGGTGCCAATATCAACCAGCTTAAGAACACAGGTACTTGCGCCTTGTAGTTTACGGGTAGGCAATTTAATATGCACGGAACGACCACAACGACCAGGGCGGGAAAACCCTATCACGGGAACGAGGATGGTACAAGTTAGTTATGGGGAGAGGGTCTCTGTGCTCGATCCTGTATGGTGCAATGATCACAGAGCTTACAAACAGTAGGGACAGTACTTAAACTAGCTTAAATCTACTGTAGACTTGAGATGCCGATGGACTGGAACGGAAGTGGACGGCAGATGCAGTAGGCAGACGTCGAACTAGATGACCTGGGCGGCCTCTCACACAAAGTAATATTGCTGGCGGACTTTTGCAGTGAATCCGTCGTACCAGAGTGCAAAAATGAGACACCACGTTCGACGGTGATAACAAAACAGACTGCCAAGTTTGACGGCAACGATAATAGAATAAATAAAAACTTACGACTCAATAGTTGGTCAGTTCAGATTATATTTTCTTGAGTGATGATACATGATCGGTGCTCGCTTTATTAGCGGGTTACACATCCGTAATAAAAGATGATCGCTGTAATAGCAGACCAACAAGTTAAAGAACAACGACAGAACAGGGCGGACGCAGCTGATAGACAGTACGACGCCAATAATAAAAAGACAAAATAAAAATAATAATAATAATAAGGTGTTGGCCGCATAAAAGATTATAAAACAAAAACAATAACAGATAATTACAATAAGACTAAGAGAGTAGAAAATAATCGGTGACAAAGAACAATGATAATTATAATAATTACAATATTAGCACAGAATAAGACAATAATAGTATAATAAATCACACGACAATTAATGAGAGGTAACGGGAATAATGAGATGATAAGGATGGTCCGCCGCCGTGCATAGAATTGCATAACGTGCTATATATTTAGTTCGGCGCGAACACTACCTATTAGTTCTATTTTAATTTTCTGGTCAGTTGTTTGACGACCAGTGGACCATGAGCATTAGCTATCAATAATTTCCATTAACAACAACTTACGAGTAACCGTATCCTAACCTCATCGTATTAGTATTAAGTGGGTATCAAACTAATCTCCGCAAATATTCAAAGGTCTATATAATACACAACGTACAAGACCTGCTTGAGAACTCGCGCCTTTCGTTCGGCTCGGAGGTAATAATAAAATATGAATTATTATATTAAAAAATGTTTTCAAGTGTTTGAATACAGTAAAAAGATTCGCAAACAAATCAATAATTACAATGCATTCAGAATAGATAGGTAAGTAGTTAGCCAGGTAGGTACTACCAGATTACACGCTTAGAATAATATTATTGAACAACGCGGCATAAATAACAATATTATAAACGATATTATATTTTTTGGTCCAACAACATAAACACAGTATCATAATAAATAATAATAAATAATATAAATCAACCAAGACGGGCGAGGGCGCTTTTCCGCCATCTCGTCGTCACCATCGGAAATGCGTGTAAAAGTTATTCGTAGCGGGGCACGCGAGTATCTGGTAACCGTTGTCGCCGTCGTCAGGACCGGCCGTGGAAGCGTCATCATCGTCCTGGTCGTCCTGTTGGCGTTTTTCGCTCGTCCGACGGTGCTGTTTAGCTTTCCAATTATTATCGTCACCGTTGTCGTTATCGCCGCGATCGTGATCGTAATCGACCGATGTTGGCTGTCGATATCGGTGGTCGGCGGTGGTCGGGTCTTTAAAACCGTCGTCATAATCGTGAAAATCGTTCGGCTCGATGGCTCTCCCCTTCCGTCGGGTTGTAGATTCGAACCGACTGTCACCGCCGTCGTCCCTGTTTCCACTATGGTCGTCATCGGCAGAGGCGTCTTCATCGTCCTCTAGCCTTCCGTCGCCCTGCAGTTGGTCGTCCGTCCGATAAATCACCGGTGGCCGTGACGACGGCGGAGGTATCGGAGACGGCGGTTGTAGCGAATCTATCGTCGGTGGTCTACCAGAGATCGCGTCCGAGGTCGCTGCCGGTTTTTGATGATCGTTTTTGAACTGCGGCCGTTGGTCTTCGTGCACCTGTTGAGTCCAATAGACGCTGCTCTCGTCCACGGTGAACCCGTGACCACTTGCCGAGCTGCCGTTTTCTCCGATCAGGGTGCCTTTTGCTGGAACGAGTAAAAAAAGTAAAAAGACGAAGTTAGAAAAAGTTTACATATTTGTATGATCTTTTTGCAACAAATCACCTTATAAATTTACCTACATTGTTACATTATCGATGAAATCGCCTATACTCGACTCTTATATAAGCGAACATTAGGTATGTGAACTTAGAGGGTGCTACAACAAATCCAGGTACCATAATCCATTAAAACAAAGGATATCGTCCAAAATACGATTTTATATATGCATAAATATATGGTATACTGATATTTGTTTTTACGAATATATATGTTTTATAGAATTAAGAAACAGACGATTAAGCCGTTAAAGTGCCTCTCCACTATCGTAGATTTTAGTTCAAAAGACAAAAAGTTTTAACAAAATTAAAGGTAGTTTACATTGTCCGGTTATAGTCATTCATAATTATAGTTACGGAAACATAATAGTACAGAACAAATTGGAAAATGTAATCTTACTTAACTATATAACCTAGTTAAAAACTTGAAAATATGTATTTTAAGAAATCATTATTCAATTATTGTAAATAAACTAAAAATTAAAAAAGGAGGTGAGAGGATGTCGCTCTGCTGTAGGTACAGTAGAATACAAGTCACTGTAATGGATATTTGAATTCAGTGACATAAAATCATTGTATACGAAAAGCGATTCTAAGCGAAGACCGTCTATAGTCGGCCTATAATATTCCTTAGTAATTTAGTATATTTGATGATATTATTATGATTAATGTAATAGATTTTACAATCAGGTAAGCATGAGTACTATAGTAGGTTAAATTCATTTTAGCCAAAAAATTATATTTAAAATATAATAATACACTCTAAAGGTTTCAAGTACCCACGAATAATATTTTTAAATTACAACAAAATAACTTAAGTCATTATTCTCGGTTACCTATTAAATATGTAATTTCGTACAAATTTGAACATAAATAAGTATAAAAAAAACTGCGTTTACATATATTTTTGATTTTCTGGGTACAGAATTATCTACTTGTGTGCAATTTTGTTTTAAATTTTCGTTCCGCAACTATAAAAGTTCAACATTTTGTTAAAATTTGAATGCTTATAAAAAAAAACTGTGGCTATGTATTTTTATATTTTTCAACTGATATTGTACCAATTTTTTAAGAATCTTGTATTAAATTTGAATGCTCTTTAACTCAACCAATACAATTTTATTGGCATTTAAAGAACAAAAAATGAAAATTGAAAATGTCCGTCAATATAGCTTAAAACGAGTCAAAATATTTTGAAAATGTTATCAAGGATATAAATTGATGAAATAAACATATGGTGTACATTTCAAATGTTCCGAGTAATTAATTTTTGAATTGCAACAAAATAAAAAAATGTCCACATAAGGAATTGAGTGAATATCCAATGTAAAAATTTCAATTTCAAACGCTCATAAAAATGTTATTTGACTTTCCGAAAGACATTTTTTTTGATAAAGGTAGGCAAACTTTAAGGAATCTTTTATTCAATTTGTATATCTTAGATATAATATTCACATTTTTATGAATTTCTAACTCGAAATGATCTAATTATTTTCGTGATTTTTACAAATTTTGTTAAAATTCTAAGTTCAAACGCTCATAAAAAATTATTATTGTGGATTTACTCTCAACTCTTTTTTTAACCCGCACTTACAAAAACTTACGAGAAACCATGTATTATATTTACAAGTCTTTCGAATGAGCAAAAATGTTTTTATTGGCATTAGTTTAAAACAACAAAAAGTAGTCGACATCTTCATATGCCTATAAATAGTTCATCACAAGTCAAAATATTTTGAAAATTGGATGGTATATAGATAAAGCTATCGCAAACATTCAGTGAAAAATTGCATGGATCTACGGTAATTTTTTTTAGAGTTACACCAAAAACCAAAATCGATTTTTTCGAAAACTGGTATTGCGTAAAAATTCTCGTTTTTCCTTAAATTGTTGTTTATTTTTTCTGCTGCTTTTGAAAATTATTTAGAATTTTCTACTTTTGGCTCCCTAAAGTACCAATGGATTCACTTTTCTGCCAGAAAAGATGCTGTAAAATAAAGTCGAAGCACTTTTTCTGTCCCAAAACACACACACAAAAAAAATAAAAACACACACATCATTGTAAAATTAATACATTCATCGCACCGATCAGAATCTAAAACTAAATAATTAGAATATCATTTAAAGTCGCAAGTATTGCAAAAACATTAAAGGTGTTTTATGGTATTAAATGTAAAAATTAAAGAAATGAGTAATCAAAAATTAGAAAAAAAATTGATGGGCAAAATTTAATTAACCAGAACAAAAATATGTGGATACACTATACACGCAAAACCAAAAAAATATAACATTAGTATTTCAAATTGTTTTTTTATTTTTCAAACATACCTTGATTGATTGATTCTTTTTTTTTTTTGTCAGCTTCCATTGACAATTTCATAAAACGTTGATATTTCGGTTGTTGACGATGCGACCAGTGGTTGTTGTCAGCCACGTAACAACAGTGCAATATTCCGGGATCTATAGGATGAGCCTCTACATAGATCATAAAAAATAAATATTATATAAAATACAAAAAAAAAAAGAGTACCTACGTAGATCTAATAATTATGGTGTATAGTTTTAAGAACAACATAAACAAGCTCATAAAAACTTTACCTAACCTTTAAAGTCAACAAACAACAAGCTGTACCTTGGTCACTGAATCTTCTGTAATGGATTTGTTAAATTTGAGATCAAAAAAAACTATTCTGACTAAAGTATATGGCTTTCAAAAATTAAGCACACTTAAAATTTCACAAAGAACTCAAAACCCATCAAAAACTAATACTAATTGAACATGTAATTAGTGCAACTTTATTGCCATTATACCATTCATTTAATGATGACAATTTCTTTTGGCTTAGACATAGTCGCAAATTGCAAGTAGACTTAATCAGTATATAAAAATCTTTTATCGGGGACCTGCAAGGTATTCCATTATTTGTAACTGATTATAAGTAATAGTAATGTTGCAGACTTAACAGAAGTTAGTAACTACTACTGAGATTTATAAATATTTTAAGAATATCATTATTTATGGAAGACTAGCTGACCCGGCGAACTTCGTACCGCCTAGCAGTAAATTAATGTAGTGATACCTATGATTTTAACTAACGTAATAAAATAAATACAAAAAAATGTATTAAGTTAAATATAGTTCATTAGGATAATACACCTTTATGAAGAAAATAAAGATTTAATGAAACTGCATAAATCAAAGAAGCAAAATCGTGGAAAAAACAAAATTTTGCAACCCCAGTCCACAGCAATAGGAACGCGAACTCACTGCCGCGGCGACTGTGACGATTGTGCGTCCTTTTCGTTCAGGACGTCGGGCGGGTAGAGAGTACAACGGCCCTTCACGGGGGCCCCGACAAAATTAATTTTTTTTCCAAATAATATTATTATTACATTGGATTTTGGTAATGCACTTAACGACGACGACGACATTCGCACGATTATAAAAATAATTTTCAGATACGTTATGCCAACTAGGATTATTATTGGTCGCGATAATGTACAGCCGTCGTTCTCACTCGTTTCCTACAGGGTTTTACTTCGTTATCCGAAGTCGCGATTTTATTTTCGAAGAATGCACGGCGAACCGTTTCCGAACAAAAAAAACAAATATTATTACGTAACTTTAATACGACTTTAATACGATTATTAAAATAATTTCTTTTTAGATTAATATTTTGTTTATTTTTTCTACTTAAATATTTCCAATGTATTTTAATACTTATTCAGCTATTCGGGGCGGGACGAATTCAACAAATCATAGATCATTAAAATCGGTCCAGCCGTTCTTCAGTTATAAATTGTGTAATTAAGTAACTAACCCGACTTTGTCGTATTTATATAACTAACAATACATGTAATGTTGAAAAGATTCAAATCTACACAATTATTCCATTCTGAATCAATAATAAAAAATCAAAATCGATTTGTCAAAAATAGGTATTCAAGGTGATCCAACAAGTATGCTCACCCCCTTTTTTTCTTTAATAATGAAGTTTTTCAAAATCTGATTTTTGGAATCTTCAAATATACTCAGACCATATTTTCATATTCTTGAGATTTTATGTACCACGTAAGAAGTGTCCTGCAGCGATATAAACTTTTGTTTTTCAAATGGGAACCCCACTTTTTTACTGTAAATTATTTAGCGGATAATTTTTTTGAGAATTTTGATGTATTAATTCTAAAGAGTAGTTTTCTAGTTATTACACATTTTGTGCTAAGGATAATATAGTTTATCATAGGGAAGAAGGATGTGCTTATTCAGTATACGTTGTTATCTATAGTCTATACACGTAATATAAAATAATACGTCATTTTATATTTATTTCGCCAAACACTTAGGTAAATAGCAAGTAAAATCCTTCTTGATTTATTTAGTTATATTTCTTATTCCATGTGTAGAAATGAACAAGCATATCCCAATTATAGACTATTATCCTTAGTACAAATTGTCCAATAACTAGGAAACCACTCATTCAAATTTTGATTTCGATACATCAAAATTCTCAAAAAAATTATCAGCTAAATAATTTAAAGAAAAAAATTGGGGTTATTATTTGAAAAACAAAAGTTTGTACCTCCACTATCGGACACTCCTTAAGTGGCACAAAAAATCTCAAGTAAACAAAAAAATGGTATTTGAGTATATTAAAGATTCCAAAAATCAGATTTTGAAAAGCTTCATTATTAAAGAAAAAAGGGGGTGAGCATACTTGTTAGATCACCCTGTATAATACATTTTTTTATTTCCCACCTTTATTTAGTTAGTTTTTCGAAATTATTAAAAAAAATAATGGGCATTCCATACTTTTGATATCCTAACTTATCATAAGCAATCTAGATCAAATTTGTTGCAAAACCACTTGCAATATCTAAGATTAGAGAAAATACCTATACAATTCTTACAGGATAATTATCACTACATTCAGAATCTAAAACATAGTTTGGCAATGTTAGAACATTAAGGAATAAAGGTTTTTACCTGTGTTAAAAATGTATCCACCTGCATCGACTATGCATTCACGGCCACCAGCTGTTTTCCAAACTTTACCATGACTTCCATCATTATGTATAAAGTTATCAGGGTCAAAAAGTAAATATAGGTACTTGGTTGTTTCAGCAAGGAAAAATGACTCCATCCTATTTTGAAGAGAATGTTTCTTGCAACTTTTAATCTAAAAAATAAAAAATTTTAAATAAATAATTTAAGTTAAGGTTTTACAAAGTATCATTTTTGCCTTAAATTCATTAATTCTTTTGTTATACCTAGACACATTATTTTGTTTTAGATTGAATATCCGTTAAAAACCAATTTTATTTCATCTAATCAAAAAAAACAGCTTCAAATTAACTTGGAATAATGACTTTAAGCTAAAAAACCATAACTTAATTTGAATTACTTTATCATGATCAAAATTAATGTTGACTTTATGATTTAGAAATGAGAAGTATTTAGAAGGGTATAGGGTATATAGTAGTATTGGAGATGTAAGTGATACTTTTAAAGAATATGTTTTTAGCTTGAAAGCTAGTCTAAGCTTTACTGAAATCATGTTCAAACTTAATAGTAATATCTAGAAGCAATCAGAGGTATGAATTTAGTCTATAAGTATTTATTAGCAGCTTATTTCTATTAATCAAAGAACCCAAACAGTTTTTTGAAAAATATGTTTTGGTACTATAATTTCATATTCCAAACCAGAATAATTTTTAGAGGAAATTGATGTATAGAAGTCCAATTTTGAACAATAAGTTAATTAATTATAATTATTCAAAGCATAGATGAACAGAGTAGTGGGCCAACATTTCACGGGGTACTTACCCCTGATGTCACACCACTGTGCATATCTAAGCTTTTAGAACTTATAAGTAAAAAAAATTTATGGGCAAACGAATGATCATTGAATAACCATTTTAGTAGATAACAATAAATTTGTACTACTAAAAAAATACAGCAAATAGATTTCAAACGCATAAAAAAAGATATTACTTATATTGTTTAAGTATTTTTTTCCTAAACATTAAATCCTAAATTTGCATTTTGAGTCTTGAGAAATGTTATTATCTATTTTAGTGCAAAATTTTTTTAACTATCTACATTATGTTGTGAAAAACTTTAAAAAATTAGTCTGATTTGTTTAGATTGTATTTGATCAGATTTGATTTACCTGATAGCAATAAAAGTTGCAAAACCAACTGTACAAAACATGAGTATAGTAAAAATTTAAAATAAAATACATTATATATTACCGTAGCATATCCGCATCGCGTGCGGCTACTGTGTTGAATAGAACGTAGAATGTCGCTACCTATGTCTAGTAAATAGGGGTCTCCACTAGTTGCTTTGTATAAATACATGGCAGACTCCACTAATTCAGGTCGTAATGGGAATGAATCTCTGGCGGACTCTTGATTAACAACGTTGTAAACTTCAGGAGTAAAACCATATAGTTTAAGTACATCATGATAATTTGACATCGATTTCATGGCAATATCTATATCACCTAAAATAATAGCATATGTTAAAAATATCATAAGAGTTTAACATGGGGCAATTAAAATAATAAAATCAAAGCAAATCTTTAGTAGAGTTTAAATTATAAAATGACAATAAACTAAATATCCGAATTATTAATGATTTAAGGTATAATTACCTATTAGACTTAAAAGCCCTGGCCAATATGATTCTAATGACTGATATATGGGCATTGTTACTTGGCCCTTTTGCATGTTCACCCAAAAATACCACCCTGTAGAAGTTGCTGAGTACTTATCAATAGGCTTTCTTAACTCATCAAACATGCTTCTTAGATGAGGCAGATTAAATAGCAGAGAGCCTTTAACTAAGTACTCAAAATATGAATCAATCCCACCACCAATGCCTGAATCATGTGCAATCCA
Source organism: Myzus persicae (assembly GCF_001856785.1). Taxonomy (NCBI): domain Eukaryota; kingdom Metazoa; phylum Arthropoda; class Insecta; order Hemiptera; family Aphididae; genus Myzus; species Myzus persicae. The sequence continues at coordinate 45,917 of NW_019103878.1, forward strand.
TAATCCAGAGGCCACGTCCAAATGATTACCCATTAATCCCATTTTAGATCTATGGTTGAACAACGAATGAAGAGCTTTTAAAGCTACCTATCAAATAATAAAATATCACTTACAGTTTTAATGTTTAAAATAATCAAAAGAAAAACCATTTGTGGACATTTTAGACCACTGTTTGACTTAGAATGTTAGACAAGTGTGTTTTAATAATTAATATATGAAAACGGCTATAATAAGAGGTCTAAAATAATAATATTTTAACAGTATTTAAAATTGTTTGATTTTTTTAAAAGAAAAAAATGTTCCTAATATTTTCTTCTGTTAGCTTATAGCTACTTAATTAAAAAAAGGTATTCTTTATTATTTAAGTACAATCATAGGCTTGGATTTCATTGAGATATATAATCTTCCTACTTTAAACACTATTCTACATCAAAAACAAAGAATGTAGCATTAAAAATTAAAGTTTGGATGTTTTTGCATTTGCTTGTTTTTTGGGGCTGTTTGATTTATTGCTAAGTAAGCTTAAAAATATTTTCATGCAACTACTACTTAAACTACTAAAAATATTTTAAGTGTATAGTGCATATTTTTACATATTTAGCGAATTGGTGGACGGTGGTTTTAAGAGCATATTCTTTAATTTTAACAATTTTAGGATATACAATTTGGAAATAAAATTTTAAAATTTTAAAACCAGGTAACAAAATAAAAATATATAGTAACGTATATGTTACGGGCAATGTAAACACAAATTTTTTTTTTAACCGACCAATATTATTTTTTATTATTATTATAAATTATAATCATTACTTATTTGTAGTATTAATCTTTTTCAAAACAATCATTATTAATTTTATTCATGTACCATAATATTACCAATATTTTGATTGAATAACAAAAAAAAATTAACAAGTATTATAATTTTATTATTACCTATTTATTTGAACACGATTTAGAAGCATGTCACTTGGAAATACATAGTCTTTCTGCTTTTCTACACTTGATTTTTAAATAGGCAGTATGATAAGTAACAAAAATAAGTTTATACCCAGTTTTTCAAAAAATTCATAGTTTATTGTACTATGATACATGAATACAATTAATAATGATTGTTTTAAAAAATAATCAATACTGTATATAGGTAATAATAATAAAAAAAATATTAGTTGGTTAAAAAAAACGGTTTACATTGCCCGGGCAGGACCACATTGACCGTAACATATATACATTTTGAGATTTTCACTAGGTATTATTGTATCTTGTTTTTCACATTCCTATTTGACATTCAATTTTCAGTTTTTATTATTAAATATTTAGTGAAAATTATAAAATATAAAACTATTTTTTATTTATGAAATTAGGTTTAAAAAAATAAGTGAATATTTTTAAAGCATAATTGAACTGTTTTGAGCACATAAGTAAACACAAATATACTATTTTTAAGTGCATTAAGTTCTGCTTTTCAAAACCTTAGTAATTATATTATAATAAATTAGGTGAAAACAAATTAATCATTTTTTCACCTTGTAGTTTATTATAAGAGCTAAGTATAGTTTATTTACATATCATTCCAGTAGTTCATCAGAAATAGTTCGGAGATAAATATGTAAAGAAAATATGTTTTTTCTTACAAATTAACTTTATCTGTTTAATCAAATCTTGTTTAGTTAAGCTTATAATTTATTTCTTTTAGATTTGTAAATATTACTTTTATTTTTTAGAAAAATTTGACGTGAATCACAAACAAATAAGTTCTGATTAAAATATAAATTTTATTTCTATTCTATTTAACATTCAAAACTCATCAAGTTGAGTTATTTTCAAATAAGATCTTTTTGAGATGTGCAATTATAAACTTTACAAATTATTTTTTATTTCAAAGGTAAATTGAATACGTATTTATGACATGACATTTCATAATTGCAATAGGTATTAATTTTTAACTGTATTTCTGCATCATATTAGAAAATGTGTTTTTACTGTGCCTCTGATAGTTTATCTTAATGTTTGATAAAAATCTGAAATATTTCACCTATCTAACTTGTCTAATGTTCATATTGTAAAAAAAAACATACATAATTAGGAAAATAATTAACTAATATTTTTCATTCCCCTCCCTTACTTGCAATACCACACAACAAGGTTATAAAAAACTATTTCTTTTTATTGCCATGGTACCTACTATGATCACGCTTCTCCCCTTGAAGTGTTGTCAAAATGCTACTGACCGAGAAATAGAAGTGACTGTTTTAAAAAAATAATATGTGCTACCCAACTGTCATTAAGATGACATTATAATATTAATATAGCTAAGAATGAAGACAGATAGTTATTAAAATGGAGCGGGCAAAGTTTTTTTATGCACATTAATATCAGGAAATTCCTAACAACATTATAAATGTAATAATTATTTTTATTTATTTTTAAATAAATAAATAATTAGGTATTGAAATTGTTGAAATTTTAATAATTTTAAGAAATGTGTATGCAATTAAAATAAGTCATAAGTTATTACTTATTACTAATAACCAGACTAAGAACTTAAAATAATTGTAAATATACTTATTAATTGTATGCACCTTCATACTGTGAAAAACATTTCACTGTGCCATTTTGGTCTGATATATCATTTATAAACAACAATTATCAAATTTAAATAATTTAAATCATATTTTTTGAACGCAAATAAATATGTATACATGTTTGATTCATATCAGTTAAAAATGTTATGATGTTGTAATATCCTGATTCAAAGAAATTTTTTGATGATATTGTATTTTTTTATTACAAGGTCTATTCTAATCCAATTTCAGCCATAATAAGTGGCCTACTGAATTGGATAGACCCATAGTTCCCTAACTTTGGAACTATCCCTGAATAATAAAGTACAATTTTAAAAATTATTTAACAAATAACTATAAAATTGACATATTGAAATATGTATTAACAATATACCTATTGTATTACAGTTTTATGTCACATTGTCAATGCTGTACACTAACTAGTTAGAAAGTTGGAAAAAACTTTTTTTGGTAACATCTGACTTAACTAGTTACATTGTTTAATAGCTTGGTTTAACTAGTTATTTTTTAAAAAATCATAAAGTTATTCAAAAGCTTTATTAATTATAAATAATTCTTAAATAATTGAAAAAATTTGTCAAATTCAAAAAATTCAAAATTTTGAACAAACACTTTTATAAAATTTTACCCAATATTTTATGCAAACTAATTTAATACCATACATGTTTAAAATATTTTATCATTGGATCATATTTATTATAATTTAATTCTAGTATTATATACACATAAAAATTATGTTTTTGTAATACCTAACTTTTTCTGACTTTTTAGTAACTTAGTTGTTGGTATTTTAATCAGCAAATTTATATTCTAAGTTGCTATATTTCTTAAGTAACTTAAATACATAACTAATGAGTTTTTTTAATATTCCAACTTTAATTAGTCACTAACAACGTGACCAGTGAATATTATCACATTTTAATAACATTTCAAGTGTTAACTCATTTATATTTTAAATGGTTGAACTGTCATTCATTTTTTTTTATTACTAGTTTGTTTTAATTTATGGAAAATATGTATAAAATAGAGCCATTAATTGTATTTATCCAGTATGGTCATACACGTAGGAATTTGAGTTGAAATGGTTTAATAATAGTTTTAAGACATAACTAATCTACAAAAGTGTTTGGAAAGAATGTCGTTCATGAATGCCCGTTCACATGTTCACATTCATAGTAAGTGAACAATACGTGAACGTCACTCTTTTTTATTAAATTGAACGTTAGCGAGATTGAGATTTTATTTTAATGAATTCAAACGATACTAAAAGGGCTCAATTTATTTGCCATTTAATAAATATATGCTTAAATTCTGATTGTAAAAATATTTAAAAATTCAATGAACGACCAAGTGAATGCATTAATTTTTTCAATGAACGAGAACGGATTCATTTAAAAAACGAATGTGAATGAGTTCTTTTTTAAGTACTGTCAACAAATTGAACAAATTCATTTTTTTAGTGAATGTTCCGAACACTGATCTACTATGTATTTGTAATAATTTAAATTAATACAATTAACTGTAATTTATTTTTTTATTTTTTCTTATAACATCAAATTTTTATTTAGTATTTTATACTAACTCGCCATGATGTGCTATTACTGAATAGCTTCTTCAACCAAGCCATTAAATGACCAATTATGTAACTATCCGTTGTGCTTATTGTAAATTTCTGTTACAGATTGTACAAATTAATAAATATGTTTTAAAAAAAAGAAAGTATTTTGTACAAAATATTTAAATAAATTCCTTTTTATATAAGATATATTTTAGATGTATCTATTTTAAGAATTCTTTCATAGGCAATAGCTTATAACTTACACTGTATATTAATAGATATATAATTATATAATTATATAATTATATATAATTGATTTAACATATAATAAATCAATTGTATATTATGACGTATATTTTCTCCTACATGCTAGGAGTTATCAATATTGAGAATTAAAAATAATAATGAAGATCTCTGATACTATGCAGTATAAATGTATAATATAGTAAATTACATATTAGTTGCGCAAATAAGTATTCTATTTATGTCCATAATTATTTATATACTTCCTTACTTTGTATGTAAATTAATTTTCAATTGAAATATAATGAAGTTTATCTACTATGCATTTAATGATTGATTAGGCTATTATTTATTTTAAAAAATTATTTATTACTTAGTAGAAGGATTATACGGTGCAATTTATTTATATATATGAAATCCGAATTGGAAGTTGGATCAAACTGCTAACACTTCATTAACATTGACAAGGATAAATAATAATCATTTTACAATTTAGTTATGAAACAAATATTAATAAATATAATGGTTTTAAATATATGTATTGAAAATGTAATGCCTTAAAATTATGTGGTAAAAAAAACTTAGATTTTACAATAATATTTAAATGTTTAATATGTTTGAATAAATGTTTCACAGGAACTTAACATTTAAACTTAAATATTTTGTGAATTTGTCTAAAATCTTAAAATAGTTTTTTCCAAAAAATAAATTTCAAATTACTTAATATCCTACGGGGTTGTTATTGTCAATAACTTTTTTCTTACCATTTTTTAATATCATTATTTTACTATTTTTTGTACTCAAACCTTGGAAATAAAATTATTCATTTTTTCAGGGGTTTTCAACCTGTGAGTTTCGGCACTCAGGGGTATAGTAGGTAATTATCAAGGGAGCCTTGTCCACATTAAATGTTGCTGAATAATATTATGGTAAGCTTATGTTATTTATGATTTACCTGTTCAAATATAAAATCACCAGTTAGTCGGGACAGAGTTCCAAATTCTAATATGAATGTACCAACTCCTGCTGTACAAGTTACAGTTGTTTCGCCTTCGGGTACACCAGATCGAAGATTAACTGTTCCATAAGGCATACCAGTAGGGGTATCAAATGCTGGCAATAGTCTTCTAGCTACATCTTCAGCCATACGTAACAGTGGTCCATTACACGGCCATCCAATTTCTAATTCTGTAGTGGCTCTAAGAACAAAGAACATTCATAACAATAGAAATAATTATATTTAGTTATGCCCAGTATCTATAATAAATGTATTGTAATTTATGTTGAGTTTTAAAAAAAATATATCATACCTATGAGATAACATATGGGCACTTAGCAGTCCACCAACAACTCTTATGTTTGTCTCAAAAACTGATACATTAATATCAGCATCAAAAGAAACATTATATTTTATGTAGTCAACTGCCTTATTAAATTCATCATGTAATCCCATTACAACTAGAGTGTCTAGGGCATCAATCAAAGATAATGAATAGCTATAAACAAGTCATAACGTGTTTTTTATATATAAATTATTGAAATGACTCTGAAGAAAGTATGTAATATGTACCTGCCCCAAGTGTCCACACCATCACACGTCAATGGTCGTAACTCATCATAAGGATAAGCATATTTCATGTAGCCGTGATATGCATGTTCAAACATTTCTTTCACTTCCGATCTTCATAAAACAAAAACAAAATTAAATTTTTCTATTGACTGGAACAAAATTTATGAAATCCTTAAGTCACACCTCAACTGTAATAGACGGTGTCTATCATAATGACGTGAACACGAACCGCGTCGTATGAGCAGTAAAATTATCAATGAGAAATGAACTGAACATTTCATTTTTTTGCTTTCAAAATATAACATCTAGGTAAAGGATACGTGGTAAACTTTTGAGTTTAAAAACGTAAATTATTATTTTTGTTACTCATTTCGGTGTTGTCCCAACACATTTGTGCAGTCGTCATCTGCAAATGTGTGTGAGTGTATATTTAAATTAAAGTACGACAAATCATATAGGTAGCATAATATGTATATTATTCTGAGCAATAAATTAAAAATTTTAATCGGTAAAATATAAAACTGTTATCAGCAAACATTAACTATATTATACGTATGGCATAATAAAAAAAAGAAAAAAAAACAATAATCAAACGTTACTACTGATAAGGCGACTACCTATTTGTACGTGTCTTTCTTACCCCCATAACGATAAGGAATACAATTCGACAGCCGACTGATAACGTCCGCCGCGGCGTCGCATCACCGTCAGCTCTTTTTTGTTGCTTCACCGTCATCTCGTTTTTGTTGCTAACGTATTCCTGATCTTGTCTGTAGTTTTATCGACTTTTCAAGCATTCACCTTTGCACCTCGTACACATTGACATGACGTGTACGTATTAACGGCGGGGATTGCGATAATAATTAATAAATTGCATTGGTTCGTCGACGATGTTTTGTATGTGTGGCTTGTTGTCACTTCCAGTGCAAGGAATTCTCGCCGTCATAGTGAGTAGTCGCGTTTTTCGTTCGTTCTCACATTAAACGTCCCCCGTGTTTCAGGTGCTGTTGACGACGTTAGTGTTTTGGATGTTGTACTTTAAAGACTCTCCTTACGCGTATAAGCATAGGACTGACAATGAAAAACATTTCATGGACGAAAATGCCAGACAAGTGCCGTTTCCCAGTCTGGGGGACGAATGCACGTTGGATTTGTCGATCATTGTGCCTGCGTACAACGAACAAGACAGGAGTATGACAGATTTATCTACCTATTGATTTTATCTGTTCTAAAACTTTTGTGTTTAGTAAGGCCTATGCTCGATTCATGTTTACATTTCTTGACTGATGCCGGTCGAAAATGGTCTTTTGAAGTGATCGTTGTTAGTGATGGGAGTACTGACGGAACATGTGATATTGTCATAGAATATATGCAACAATATGGTTCTGATCGTGTACGCCTATTAAAATTATACAAAAATCGTGGAAAGGGAGGTGCTGTTTGCTTGGTGAGTAGAATTATTGAATTTTTGCTAATTAATGATACAACAAATATCAATTTAACAACTTATATTTCACACAGGGAATGCAAAGTGCACGGGGACGTACTTTGTTATTTGCTGATGCTGATGGTGCTACAAAGTTCCAAGATATAGAAAAATTAGAAACAGTATTACACTTTTTGGCAGCAGGTAATTATAAGGCATTACGAGATATTTTGTACTTAGGCAACTAAAAACATATTTATACCCTACATATAGGAATATTTTCTTAAGTAATAAAAAAAGATCTTATGCATATTTAAGTAGGCATTTTGAAGAAAACTGAAAAATAAGGTTTTGCTACTCAAAATAAAATATTTAAGGCATAATGAATAGAACATAATTAAAATATAAAAAGCTTTTCCATTATTTTATTTTTGTAATTCATGCCCGACATATAATTTTGACAAGATAGGTATAAAATAAAGTACAAATCGAAATTTATAAGTAATTAGGGTATAAATTAGATTTATAAACATGAATTAAACTTAAAATACAAATATAAAAAGAAATTCGAAAAACCAAATAAAAAATTGAATATCTGTCTGAATGGTTTGCTAGGTTATCGATTATATATGATTATATTATGTTAGCGTTAAAGTATGAAATTATGTAATTCATGATTTATCTGGATACTTAATACACTAACCAAATTAAGACGATAGACCATATAATTTATTATTTGACTACACTCTTTCCAGTAAGATATCATGCTGCAGTTAGACAAAAATTGGTTCTTCTGCTTGTCCCCAAGTGACACCCTGTCATGGGATGTACAGAATCAACATATTCTTTCTCTAAACTGACTATAGATATTTTATAAATTTCTTGCAAAACTCGTTAAGATAAAATTATATTTCTGTGGTGTGTGGACTATTTTGTGTTGCTTATGTTAAAAATAACAGGTACATAGATTAAATTGATTGTTATATTTAATAATAACAATGATACACATATCAAGATAGTACTTCAACTCTTGTCGGTATGCATTGATACATATAACATATGAACATCCCTCTTGACTCAATTCGCATCCACAATACTATTATATTTAATTAATTACTACACTTTAACAACTAGTTATTCTATAAAACTTCTAAATAAAGAATTATTTTATTTTCATATGAATACTTAAACTTAAGCAGTGTGTTAAATGACAGATTTTATACTTAAACACTAACATTTTAAATTTAACTAGGTTATTGGTTATTGAACCAATCATTTGGTTTTATCTTATCCAAAAACTAAATTCCTGTTAGCTTATTAAATTTTTCTTGTCTTAGATATATTTGTGTACCTATCGCGAATTTCATCACAGTCTTAATTTACATAAGGAATATTTAAACTTAAATTTAATACTTTATTTATTTTTTGATTTAACTAGATGATATTACTGATTGCGCTAAAACGATTTATGCGGTTGTGTGTGGCTCACGTGCCCACTTAGAATCAGAATCTAAGGCTCAAAGAAGTATATTCCGTACTTTCTTGATGATGTGCTTTCATTTGCATGTCTGGGTATTTGGTGTACGTACTATCAAAGATACACAATGTGGCTTCAAGCTATTCACTCGGCCAGCTGCAAGAATCTTATTTAATAATATACATGTTGATGGATGGTATATATAACTAATATAATATATTTCCAATAACACTTATATACGCTTAACTATTATTATTTATTTTTTTTACTTACTTTTGCTATGAAATTTATTAGGGCTTTTGATGTAGAAATGTTATACATAGCTGAAAAATTGAAATTTCAATTAGCTGAAGTACCAGTTCATTGGACAGAGATTGAAGGTAATACAATATACTATAGAAATTTTTCATTGTAAAGATATTAATTTGTTCATTTTATTTAGGCTCCAAAATAGTCCCTGTGTGGAGTTGGCTGGAAATGGGTTTTGATGTATTAGCAATATGGCTTAGATACCGTACAGGATCATGGAAGATACGCAAATAAAGGAGAAATAAGCTTACATATTATTATCGTTCACCTTGTCTTCAAAGTTATTAGAACAATATGTAAATTGCATACTTAGTTGTGTGTAGCTAATAAATATTTTATCATAAAGGTTTTTCTAAAACTACATAACAAATATTTCTTCATCAGAATTCAATTGTGATAAATGTAAAAAAAATTAAAAGACATTAAAAAAGACATTAAAAAGTGAATGTTATTAAGTTTAACTATTGCTCTTTACCTTGAGGACAATATGGAGTACAGATTTAATTCTACTTTTATTATTAGATGATTGGAATAAGTTCCTCATAAAATGTGAATTTTGAAATAAAGTTAAGCTTATCGTACAAAATATATGAAATTGATTTGATGAATTATTCATTACGTTCAATATAATGGAATGAATATATTTCAAAATGCATTTCATTAATAATTTTATTTATATGACAAAACTGTTGATATTAATAATAATGTTTCCTATTTAGTTATTTTTATGTTAAATTTACATTCATCTAAATACACAAAAAAAATTGTACTCAAATAATTAATAAACTAAATTATTAAAATATATAAATACTTGAAAGTATTTATTCAACAAATAATATTAATGTACTTCTTAACTTATGTATTATTTTATATACACTTGCAGCATAAGCATATTATAGCTTTAAATCTAAATAAATGTGGCAAATAAACTATTTACAAGCTTTATTTTATTTTTATGTTCATAAATGAGATTAAACAAAATCATTTGTTATAATGTATAAAGAATATCTGGTTTCAAGTTTATTTATATTATTTCTTGATATATAAAATGCAGTTCACATATTTAAAGTAATTGAAAATATTTAGTTAAGACTTAAAATATATGTGTACTTCCAAATAAGTTGCTATTTTACATCCACATTTACCAATAATTTTATTGCTCATCCATTTAATTCATAATAATATTATTGATGTATGGGTTTTTAATTGATTTCAGATAATATGTTCAAACAATTTTATCTTTGATTGCTAGTGCTAATATTAGTTTTTGTTTTATTATTAGTAATTCCTTAAATCTATTTGGACTTACAATTATGGCATTGGTATTTAATACATACGCACCTTTATGGCTTTTTTATCTATTAAATAATTAAATAATATTTTACATACTGAAGTATGTTACAAATTACAATACACTTTGAAATAATTATTGCTTTATACTCTATAACCATAAATTAACCATTGGAAAACGTGAGCTCTGGTTGTTGCTCAATTATACTTTTAAAATAATTCTAACATTTCTATAAATGTTATTATACTTGTAATAAATATATATTATGCAAGTAAACAATCTCGTCAAAATTAATTGAATTTTAAAAAAATTGTTATTTTGAAGGACTAGATAGTTTTTGATATTTAATATAAAACTTTTTATTGAATTCTTATAAAATATGTAATATTATTATGGGTTAATTTGTCATAAAATCATAATATTATAATTCCTGATTATTTTGTTTATCATTTAACAAAACATAAAAAATTGTAATTAATATATTATTATTTTTATTTGGTTTGTGACTATTATATCCCGTATAAGTTTTTAATTCTCACTGCTTTATATGATAAGCATTGAACAATCAACTGGTTCAATACTTAACAAAATGTGATTGATCAGAAATACCTAATAATATATTTATGATTATGATCCTACAGCCATATTCCGTGATCATTAATATTGATAATATTTATACAAAACAAAAAATAACAAAAAAATATAGGTAAGTCTTAACTAATAATTTTTTTTTCTTAATATCTACAATATCTTTAGTATCATACAAACTTATATCCTTAATTTACTATTTTATTTCAGGCTATTGTACATGCAGTGAGCACAATGTATAACCATTGATTTAATGATACCATTGAAATATTTATATTTTAAAATCAATGGTATAACGTATTGGTTGACTTCTTATGTGTTTAGACACCGAAAACATCATTGAAAAATAGTTTACACTTGGCATATGGCATAACATGCCAACATATTCAACACTTATTTCTTTCTAAATATTATTTTTTAAGACCTAGGTATTACCAATAAATAATTTTGTTTCTTTTTACTACTCAAATCTTCTTATAGGTTAAGCATGATTGTCAGAAGCATCATATATTTTAATTGGAATTTACAAATGTTATACACGGCCGGATCTAGGGGGGGGGTCAGCTGACCCACGGTTAATATTTCCTGACCAAGTTGGCCTCTTGGTGAATTTGCTTCTTTTCAGATCATGGGTTCATGGGTAGTTAGACACTTGGGCCGTTGGACCCTTTGGATTTACTTCACAAATAAAAAATTAATTTACATTTTCTTAGTTCATAACCTGTGTTATATTATATCGTTTTTGTAGAAAGTTGAATTAATCATATTTTACTATGTACGACTTATCATCCATACCACCCCTGCGCCGATAAAATTAGATGATAATATTTACAAATTGAAAATAAGTCTAATCGCTAAATAGCAAATTATATAAAATATATTATAATTATATATATATATTATATTAATGGGTCTATTGATATAATGGTACTAGTAATAATGTACAAAATTGTGTATGCCGCGGCCGATTGCAACATGCGCGTTTCCAGAACAGAACTAATGAAACTATTTACATATAATCTCAAATCTGGCCTAAATCCGTAGTCGAATAATAATAATTCTTTGACTATTTCTATAATATCTCGCTGTCTCTCTACCGCATAATGATATGATAATCCAGATTGCCATACAATCAAAATTAACTATTTAAGTCAAAAGTTAATTGTCAACAAATAGCCAATGTTACCATAGTCCATAATATTGTCATCGTTGCACGTCCATCACGAATGGCCAGTGCCGGCGCTAGGGGTGGACAAATGGGACATATGTCCAGGGCCCCTCACTTGTCAAAGGGCCAGCGATTTTTAATTATCATCTTAATACCATAACCTTGACATTTTACGTAATAACTTACATAAACAAATTATAAATCTATAAATGTATTATAAATTATTCTATACTACAAATCACACATTATGTATTATACTATACATTATTCCCATCACCAGTTATTTGGAAAACGATATCTAAATTTAGCCGATAAAGTTATCTACAAACTAAATCGTTATCGATACGTCGAAAGAGTAATATTTTGACGATACCCGTCGGATAGGGTCCCTACAATAAATATTTATAATCTCTATAGTTATTGTTTCTCTGTTCTTTATTTTGAAATGCTTTCCGCCTATTTCCGTATGCCCGTATGGCAGTATTATAGAAGGGGCAAGAGCTATATTCTTAAAATATTTATTTAATTAGGTATCTAAAATTCATATGTTCTGACTTCAATTATATAATAATGTTGTTGTATGTACCTAATTAGTTATTATTTTATTATTTGTAAATAATTTTGTGTTAACACATTATAATAAAAAAAGGATAAAAATACCATAATATTATTATTTTTAATGTTTAAAATTCGAAGAAAAACAATATTTTTTTCTGGGGTACCTAATGGCTAATACTTTGTCTAAGTGCCCCGCAATACCTAGCGCCGACACTGCGAATGACAGAAGTGTTTTGATTATGTAAATTGTATTTGGTAGTTTTAATAAATAGTTATTTTCTAAATTATAAACAGTTGTAAATTTTAAATTTGATCTCCAAAGTATGGAACTATTAGAACTGTGTCAGCCACCTTAAAAAAAACTCATCTCTGAGGTGGAGCGAGAAGAATCGTGAAAGAAAAAGAAAAATCTGTAAAAGGAAATAATAGTATTTTATCCTCTGTTCAATTTTCTAAAAAACAAGTTAATATTTTATTGATTATATATTATACTATATTATATTAAGTAGTTAATATTTAACAATAATGTTGCATTACACATCGGGGAGTTTTTGTTTTAAAAGAAGATCATGAGGACCAAGGTGAGTTTTTGGAAATACAATTAATTCAGTAATTTATAATAACCATTGATTACTTTGAAATTGATTATTTATTATTATAAGATATATATGTGATTATTAACCAATAATTCCCAACTGTGAATCCGCTCCTGGTTATATAGATTTCTAAATTGTGTACCAGCGGGCAACGACCAACCTAACTACCTAACATATATTTATATTAATAGTCGTTTTAAAACCAAGTCTTAATCAACAATGATAAAAAGTAAGTAGTTTATGAGACGTTAGTTATCCCTAAGAACAACAAATTAATGAAAGTGCAGCCTTACAGCCTACAAGTACCTACTCCTATTTGGTAAAAAATAGTCACTATATCTAGAGTACATTTTTAGAGATGTGGGATGTACTCTAATATCAAAGGTAAATATTGTTAGATTATAAAATATATTCTAAAACACTAAAATATTATCGAGAATTCTTACAATGAATTTGAGGGAAATACTTTATTAATTACATAACGTCGTTTATTAAAAATGTATTTTTTGTGTATTGTGCACAAAAATGTTTTACAAATGGCGTACGCTTGGTATAAACTGCGGGTGTTAGGATGGATATTTAATCCCGACATATATATATATATGTATACGTGCTAGTTTATAATAGGATTGATGTTATTAAATATATTATAGGTACCTATTTTATTTGAAACTCTGAAAGCCAATAATATACATCAACATAAATGCCAAATGCGTATATTATTATAAAAACACAAAAATGCGTTCAACGTTAAAGCCGATACATACATTACCTACCTATACGATAATATTCGGTAACATATTGACGACAATGGCGTTGTGATGGTGTTGCACTAGCGATCGGAAGGTTCGCGGAAACTCTCAGACGTACAGAGGTGGTAGGTACTTAACCGTCGCGTCGGGTAACGGGAAAACGGAAAAACCCTTCCGCCATACAAATTGTGTGTGGGACGAGCTCGACGAAAACAAAACGCACGAAATCCAGAGACGGCGCACGGCGAGGTCGGGCGACGGCGAGCTCTCATTGGCGCGGACTTACTGCGGGAGCCGGTGTGATTCGAAATTTCGCGCCGTGCGGACCGACGCCGCCGTCTTCATTCCGTTTTCCGCCGTCCGTCCACCAACACCGCCGCTCGTTCGGTACTTACGAATTATTGTTCGCAGCCAAGACTTTGCAGGGTACGTCGTGCAGCTGTGATTGGACCCCACTCGACGGAAAATAAGTCCGCAACAACAGGTCAGCTTGGTACATAATAATATTATATAGGTGCAGTTCCCGCGCTGAGGGCGAAGGGAAAATCGTTAATTATATTTCACGATAGTCGTCGTTTTTGATGTCTCATTATGTATATCGTTAAAGAAAAAAATATATATTTATACTCGAAGCACGGATAAATTAGTGCATGATATACATATTTTTATAAAGGTGCAATCACTTAATTTTTTTTCGTAAACCAGAGTTCGTTAATTAATTAATAATTAAACCTAAGCTTTGTAGGTAATATATCATTGTGATAAGCCTATACCTTTAATTTTTCAACTTTCAATAGGTTTTCTGATAGTTCAATTACATAGGAATGCTACTTTTTATAATTTATCTTAAACATTGAACATTGTCAATTTATATTTATTCATCAAATTAAATATTTTAACAATTTTTTAATTGAATGCACTATTTTTTGAAAAACCTGGCTTATAAATTGGGTTGCCGATAAATAGCAGATAATTAAAACATAAGTCGATTTTATTTTAAAAATGAAACTTTATGTACACAATTAATTATTATTCGGTATGTATGTATATAATATGTGGAATGTGACATAATGTTTGTATACTTATAGATGATATGAACTGTATGATATATTTATTATATTTAACATAGATACATTATTAAAAATGAAGAATAACGGCATTTTTATTATGATAATTATCATTTTATGGATTATAAAATTATATCTATCTAAGTATTATTTTTAAATTGCATTAAGCACCATTGACTGATTATAGGTACAATACTTGTACAAGACTTCAAGCAAAATGTTTAGTATGGGTACCTATAAGCCGGTACCTATATTAGGTGTAAAAAGTTAGAGTGTACTTGAACTAGTTGAACTTAAGGTAGGTACTTTCTAAAATATTGTTTTATTAACCTAGTAGGTATATGAAATTATACACACTATGTATGCGTTTTTATTTTTATTTTATATGCAAGGTAATTATAATATATTAACGGAACTATGATACAACTACGTAGGCTGCATATATTTATGTACAAACTATTCACGGTGTACCTAAATAAATAAATAAATATTTATTTTGTACCCGGGACGTTTAAAAATATGTCTCTGGTGATTTTGCGGCAACAGGAAAATACAATTTTAAATTACGTAGGTAGGTATTTATTAACGGCTGACATGGAAACGTTTTCATTATCGTTCAAATTCACCACTTTACCAGCTGGTCATAACATAATTAGTTATTCTCTGTCAAATTCAAACATTCTTTATGAAACTCATCCGCACTACCAGACTTGTTAAATGACTCCTTAACAATTGAGATATATTATATTATTATAATGTAATATGACTAGTATGTCTATGTTACTTTTTTTTTACCATTATATAATGCACTGACTCGCGACGTAGCGTCGTTGCATACAACACGGGCGCATATTGACGCATGTTAAAATATTATACTTGTACACGAAAAGTATTATTTGTTTTGGATAATGCATAGCTTTAAAAATTGTTAATATTCTAAGGTAATTTTTAATGTTTTTGTTATAATTTCCAATCCCTAATAATGATTTATTTGTTTAGGGACGCACTTCTAACGTTAAATATTAACAACTATTATAGTAACTTCAGAATAAAATTATGAAATAGGTAGTACATCCAAGTTAAATAAACATATTATTATTTTATTAGGGGAACTCGCGGCAATAAGTGACATTGGAAGTGGGGTGGTACAGCAGTGGTTTTTTGTACATTTTTGAATTTTTTTAGTAGGTTTTTGTGTTGGTAGGGTAGTAACACTTGATTGTGTATGTGTGGCAAGAATATGTTGCTGAAAATTCTGAGTGGTCACCCATCCGGGAACTAGCAGCACCAGCTGTACGTATGCAACTGAGTGTAGACACCGCAGTCCGCAGCACATATTTATTGTTATTCTATTGTGTTTTACAACGCTAGCTGCTGGCAGCAGGCTGCATTCTGCGTAATGTCGTTATCAGTTATCCAAGGAAATGTTCGTATAAAAATAAATTTGAGAGAATATCCTAAAATCCACTTCGTAGAAATCTTCACCAAATCACCACACAAAAGAAAAAGAAAATTTTACATAATTTTAAAGTTGCAACTATGTTGGCATAACACATAAAAAAAAGTTCATACAAAGTGACTCCCCCCCCCCCCCAAGATATACTGGTTGGCAATGACCAAGCTCCCACCCCCTCTAAATACGGGAATTTCGACCATGTACTTATAATATAATATTGGTTAAAATAATATAAGTTAGTTTGAAATTGAGTAGATATTGAATATTATTTGATCTGGATGTACAATCTTGTGGTATCTACTCTGATTTCTACGTTAAGATATGGACGGCCAGTTATGCTTATGGGGGACGTGGGGATCTTAGACTCCATTCAACTGTTTTTGAACAGATTTATTTAAATATTTGTATACTTTATTTAAAACCATAGACAATCTATACGACTCTTGTCAACTCTATAACTTTAAAATAGTTTTAGAATCTGCAAATAATTCCTACGTTTCATCGTAGACTGTTATTAATAATAAATACTGATCATCCATTACATCACAGCATTTAGATTTTAAGCGAAGTGATTTGTTTAAAAATGAAGTATGTTTTTTATAAAATTGTATTTTGTCTGTCATTACTTTTTGAAACAGTTAAAATACTTTGATTTCCTACTTAGCATCATTTCTGGTTTATACTTTTGGGGTTAAAAGTAAAAAGATTCCAGTAGTTTTCAAAAGCATAGCCAAAAACAAACAAAAATTAAGCAAAAATGTTTACACGAAACCAGTTTTTGACAATGTTAATTTTGGTTTTTTGGTTTAACTCAAAAACGAATAACTGTAGATATTTTACATTTTTACCAAAAGTTTTATGTCTATTTTCCATATATGAAACGTTTGAAATATTTTGAACTTTTTAAAGTTATATAATGTAGGCATGAGTAATTTTTGATTTTTTCAGTTATTGTCAATAAATAATTTTTGCTTGGTTAAAAAACTTGAAAGTCTGATACAAGTTCCTCATAAGTTGTTTTTAGTATAATTTAAAAAAAGAATTTTATACGAGAGCATAAAGTTTGAATTTTCAGAAAACTTGTGAAAATCTCAGAAGTTTTGCAAAAAATTTTGAGTTAGGAATGTATAAAATGTTTTATTTTAAAATGTAATTTATTATTCCTATAAGTTTTTCTACCTTTAAGAACAAGTTTATCAGGGAATCACATTCATTTTTATGAGTATTTGAAGTGAAAAATGTTACAATATTATATATTGACTCGTATAAATTAACGATTATACAAAATACTTGTTTTAAACTAAGAATAACAATAATAAATATATTTTATACACACAATGTAATTTAAAAATTTTTTCGTCAATAGGTACCTAATTATTTAAATTTAGGTACTGTATAACCATAACATTCAAATAAATTACTCTAACAGCATAATATATATAAAAGTAGGTATAAAACGTTACCAAAGGTTTACTGACCCTAAATGTTATTTAGTTATTATTTATCTAATAAATAATATTGTACTTAATCCGTTAATATTCTGTACTTCTATGATAACCTTGATTTTTAAAAGCAGTGATGTTAAAGTGGTGATTTTCTGTATCTATTCAACACGTGCGTGTTCACCGTATGTCCCTGTTAACCTAGTAAATTTAAGGGAATTCTAGAAACCGATTTGTACTTGTCGTAAGATCTGTTTGAGATCGACTTCCACATTTTTTTGATTTCATTCCATTAAATCACGAAAAATAAGAGAAAAAACATCAAAAGTATATGATAAAGTTGGTCACAAGTAGAGCTAACGACATATCTATATGTGTTAGACAAAGACAGTGTCACTGCTTAAAATCCTTTTTCAATCCCAGTTAAAGACGTATACTGTACACTAGTTTATTTTTATTCTAAGTTTCGTCCATGTGATGGAGGTCAAGAAGTTATACTTAAAAAAGTTAAAAATAGTTTTTATCATAAGAAGTCAAGAATTCCTTTCATTAAATCGCATAAATATGGTTAGGTACGTCTTTATTTCATCACATTAAATGTTTCTCGAAATCATACATATCTCCATTAGGCTACCCCCTACGTGAGCATTAAATAGGCCTCTAAGTGAGATGTGCATACGTCCTGTAAACCCGAATTGTCCTAGGTAGGTCATAAGTCAGAAAAAAGAGCTAAGACAACCGTACAGTTAATGACAATTATAAAAAAAGGCACTCAGTAATTTTTTACTTAAATAAAATAAAATTGTTCTTACCTATTTACATAAAATACCATACTATAGAATAGTTTAATAAAAATTATAAATAAAATACAATATGGGGCATTTTGTAGTTACCTGTACCTATAATATGGAACAGGGATGTTATAAGAGTTAAAACGGATAAAAATGTGTACAAAAAAAATATAAAATACCTATGAATGAAAAAATATTTAATGAAAATAAGAAATTTAAAATTAGTGTAAAATATAAACTAATATAAAATAATAAAATATAGTATACAAAATGTCTTAAAATAAAAATATGTACTTTAGTTTAATCATTATGAAATTTCGTTTTTAAATTCATCAGTCATCATAATATGAAAATAATTAATCAAAAACAGGTCTGTTATAAATAGAATTTAAAAACATCTAAATGCTACAGGTTTCAACTTTCCAAGCTCTACATGTACCCATATATAAAATAACATTTACATTTGACAATTAACAGACACCACGTGACTGCAATAACTAATGCAGTAGTGCAGTAACGACTTTATTGCAAATAATTAATAAATTACATTTTAGTACATTTGAATTTAATTAATAATAAAAATAAAATTATTTAATTTATGATAAAACAAATGAATATTCTAGGTTTGGCCAAATATTCAAACACTTCAAACAATAAAATCTTACTCGTGTTTAAAAAAAAAAAATTCGTATGAATTTTCCTCTTCCACCCAAGTAATAATAATCGTGAATTTATATGGTTTTAACTTCACGAACAAGGGTAATAATATGCTGTGTATAAACAGCTCCGTGGTCCGTGCTTATTAGTTTCGATAAAATATATTATATTCCGAGGGACCAATCTACGAAATTCGAATTATTTACTATTTATTAAATATTACCTAAAGTGTTTATAGTTAAAACAAATATTTCTTTATAAAAACATAAAATAATGTCTGCACGTGTAAGACTTGTAAAAGGTATTTATGAAAGAAAACTAAAAATACATTGTGTGCATAAAACGTGTCAAGGTATTAGATACTTCGCTCACAATTAGTGATTTCGCTTGTTGAGGGTGTTTGAATGTCAAATCCTACAACAATAATAAACATTATTTGTATAGATACTCTATTAAGCTTTTCTCAGAAATATTGAATTTTTTTGTAATACTTAAAGTGTACAAATTGTGTCCGATTTCCAATAATTTGGTACTCTTGACTGATCGGTAAGTCTTTTAAAGTACTTGCACCTATTCCTACTTCTTTGATAAAAATATAACTTCTACATTTAAAAAGAAAATCAAAGAAAATATTATAATTTAATCTTCTGTTTCTTGTAATTTCGAATGTCATTCTTCCCATCAAATCATTTCAGTTTTATTCTTATTTTTGTTTGCCCCGTGTTTGTTCCAGTAAAACATATTTTGGAAGAATGGTGATTTTAATAGAATAGGTATTTCAGTATTTATATTTACCATAGTAGGTATTCATTTTTTTAATTTTTAGGGAAAAAAATGATTTAAATTAATACTGTTTGCCAACCAAATGGTTTGTTCAATATTTTACGTACTCTCTACTATTGTCAGTGTTAAACTATTGGATTAGTGGATTAAATGGTGTACTGGTGTACTTATCTAAAATAATTTAAAGAAACTCTAACCTACTTATGTTGCATTGATATCTACTCTAAAGTATTACTTAATTAGTATACTTAATTGGTAATCATGGACCATACAGCAAATATATCGTTAACAGATAAATATTTTTTTTATTTTAACAGCTGGTGCAATATAAACAATTTATTGTTATATACGTTAATATTTAATTATCACTGACTATACTAATTAGTCATATTACATAATTTATTTATCCTAAACATTTGTTATAGGTACTAATAAAATGTCAATGTATAGCAACATTTTAATAAGCTTTTGCTTGTTTTGGGATTCCATTGATTGGCATGATGCATGGTACTTAAAAATAGAAATTTCGTTAAGCTCCATCTATTATTATGTATAATACTTATTACTTTAATAATAATTAATGGCGCAATATAGACACTTGACATTTGATTAACTTAATACCTCCATAAGTAGGTACTCGATACATTAAAAAAATATTTGAAAACGTATATAGGTTCCTAATAATTATTTTGATGATGATTATTTCTAAATGTGTTTGTTTTAGTGTACATACACGTTTTATTAAAATAGTCAAAAAAAAAAAAATCAGTTCATTACCTGAATTTAATCATTACAATATTTTAGTGCCAACATCCTTAATTTTCGACAAGTCAGCAACTCCTAAATACCTATAAGAAAAAAAAATATAATTTTCTTGAACAAAAAATTAAAAGTAATTTAAAAATATTTTCTTAGTCGAATTAAATAAAAATTTAGGCAAAAATATAATACAAGATTGACATCCATATATTTTTAAATTTCTATTTTATTAAAAAGTCTTGGCATTTTCATGTTTCAGTGAATATAATTACCATTTGCCATGGCACATAACTAACAAAGAATTATTTTAATGACATACAAATGTCAGTTAAGAGTTAAAATTAAAATGGTATAAAGCATTTTGGATAATAAATTATTGTGGTAAAAAACTATGCAAAATATTGTTGTATAATACTTAATTAAATAATAACAATCATAGTTTAAAAGAGTAATGTCATAAAGGTGTGAATTTCATCTATTTTGACAAGGATATATAAGATTTTACATGGTCATTAGGTACTCATTAGTTTTTTCCGTACACAAGTGCTTAACAAAGCAAATTTTGCTCTCTGCAGATCGTTTAGCTCGGTTAATTTAAAAATTAGAGTGAATTGACCTCTTATAAAAATTAAAGGTAAGAAGAGATCTCATAGGCTTTTTATTATATTTTAATTTTAAAGCAAGTTATGAGTACCTATGTAAATTATTAATATTTAAAAATGCTCATAATTCACTCTAATATCAAAAATAACAGCACACTATTGAAACTAGTGAACGAAAATTTGCCGGTTTGGCCGGGACTGTACGGTGGATATCGAATATAGCGTCCCGTTGTCCTGTTAAAGTGTTTCGAGACGGCCAATTGACACTGAATCACACTTCAATAATTGATGTAAACATTTGGTAATTTTGTCTTTTACTAAAAATTTCTTGCAGAAAAACAATATTGTTTTGATAAATAATAAAATAATCAATTTGATTATTTGATTGACTGACGAACTCTATTTTAAAATTAGGTTACGACAATTATTATTGAATACCTATAATGTTCGTTGTTTTCCTGCTCCCCCTCGACAACTTTTGTAATCAATTATTGCTAATTAATAATTTAGTTGGCGACTCATTCCGATTTGCAACGACTAACATTAAGTTAGTTTTTGGCCTTACAAGCGTATGTCGTAGAGTTCTGACCACAGTGAGTGGTATTCTATAGTTAGGAAGAAATAGTAAGTAAAGTGGCAGTATATTAGTGTATCTAAAGACTATATTAATATTTTATTTTAGTTGAAGACGATGAATGTCGTATAGTGTTATCAAAACGGTAACTGTTCTATTCATAGATAATTTGTAGACTGTAGACACAAATTAAAAATATAAAAAGTTCTTATCCGTCTTGTGTGAACTTAATTAAATCGGTTTCATCGTCTTATACGCTTTATTATATACGCACATTACGTTAGGCTTAATATTCTGTCCCATTACAAACGGTTTAGCGGTAAGAACTCTTAATATAAGTTGCTCAATATAACAATATATGAAAGTGGTACCGACATGGGATTACTTTGAATTTATTTACAAACAGAATAAAACATCTTTCAAATTTTCGATTATGATATTGTATCCTGATTCGGTACAAGTAATCACCGACACAAAATCCTTTAAATATGGTTGCTCCGCGTATTAAGTAAGTGTTATTAACGTTAACGATCGATTGCTGCTGCAGCAGTATTATAAACATAGGCACGTATTCTGTATCATACAGCGTACACATAATAATAATGCCATAGTACCTAATCATTGTAGATGGACTATAATATTAAATTATAATAATTATCAAAGTTGAAAGTTTCAGCAGAAAATTAATTCAAAAGTTCAAACGTTCCTACTTTGTATACTTTTACTTTACTATATTTTAGTGTCGTCGACAGATACATTTCAATCAATTCCGGCAAGTCTACTCCATGCTGTATTTATTACGCCATCCACCTATGTTCTATAATATATTATTGTAATATTATCATCAGTATTGTATTTCTTACCTATCTACTATTTTATTAGTAATTATTACCTACTCTGCAACAGCTATACCAACCACTAGTTGGAGTAGGTATGTACCTACCTGCTTTATAATATCTTTCTGTCACTCGATGACATGATAATATTATGTGATGAGGTGACTTACGAGTATTTATTGGTATCTACATAGTCGGAAATTAAAGGAGTATATATATATTTAACACAGCTTACGAATACATATGACTTCGCCCTCATAACCCAAAACATTTATATCGGTATATTTATATTTTGGTGGTTAGGGGGGGGGGGGGTGGTAATAATGACACTTGTACCACCAATATTGTCCATTGGAAGCGGAGAGTTGCACGTGAAAGACAAGCACAATGACTATCAACCAGCCACCTATGGATATTATAATGTAATGTTAGAGATATGTAAACGCACAAAGCAGCGCTTTCCATTACCGCACAAAATTCATAACTCATCACTACCATCATAAAAAAATAGAGTGATACCGCACAAATTTATAAAAATATGTAGCCTAGTCCCACACATAAAAAATAGTACGATACTTCACAAATTAATTTAAATCAATACAAATAAAATATAATATTCGATTAGGATGAAAAACATAAAATTAAATTAAATTAAAATGCACAATCCAAATTAAAAATCAAAAATGTGTGTGCATATCATAATATATATATATATATATAATATAAATCAAAATAATTAAAAAGATTTTACCCTATACTGATTTTGCACATTTGTACGGTAATGAGTGACTCCCACACAAGGCTGGGCAAGTTAACTAATTTTTTTCAACTCGTTGAGTTCAAGTTTTTAAAAAAAATTAAGTTTTATGTTAAAAGTTAGATACTTTTTTTTTAACTTGTACATTTAAATAGAAATCACTTATTAATTGATCTCCTTTTTCTTTTTTGAATACTTAGAATCTAAAATGGTTTCGCATATTCGAAACAAAAATTAACTTAATATGACCATATATAATAATGTATCATTTTATGTATCATTCATCGTATGATTTAATGTTGAGTTAAAAAATACTTTTAGAAAAAATGTAAATAGCTTCATAACTTAGTTTTAATTTGTACCTTGTTATTATTGCTCTTGTGCATAATACTATAATATATGTATATTACATGTGTATACAGAGTACAGACTACATTACTAAAAACAGGTAGACGCAGCCGTTCTACAATGTTTTTATCTCCAATTTGTATTATTTTAACATACCAATTACCAATACCGATACTGCTTCTATAGTTCATGGTAATTATATAATGGTATAAACTGATAATAATATGCTTTCTGTAATCTAAATTAATGAAATAATATTGACATGACGCTGTTTTTGGTGACAAGGGCAACTATATTTTTGATTTTTTATACTTCTTTTTTTGGGGATATGTGTTTATATTCACAATTTTCCTCAGCCATCACGATTGTTCTTTCGCGGCAGTTCTTACCGAGGGTAGTGACCATTTTTTTGTTGGTATATTTCGTTGATCTTGTAAGATTCTTTCCAGCTCACACTGCTCACAGTAACCCGGAACAAACGATTAATAATAAAAGTTTTGTAAACAATTAACGGATAATTGGTATCGTTGTTTTTACTGTATCAGTTGTATAATAGGTATCATATAATTATATTATCTGATTTACGTTTGTCGTTAATCATTATACTATTTATACTCATTTACATGTAGAATTATTATTTGTTATTATAGTACGCTATATTATATTATATACTGTGTAGTCTACAGGTAAAATTCGTTAATACGTTTGAAACAATTTAAAATTATGATTAGTAAGTGTATAGAGCATATGTATTAATGGGTATACTATTACTATACATTGTGCATAACTTGAAGTTGCTTGATTAATTTATATTTTCTATGCATACCAATATCAATCGTTTGATCGGATTTTTTGGTATTATATTATATTTTGGTTAAATATCGCAATTTAAACGATTCATCGACATTCCATTTGATCTGTTAAACGAATTCTCATGTTTCGCCTTCAACAAAATGCAAAATAATTAACAACAACAACTTAAATACAGGTATTGTGTATTTGTGCATTTGTGTAATTGTGTATATATTAATGTACCTAGGTACCTTGTACCTACAACTGTAATATGTTAATTAATTGGAAAGTCGGTAGCCTTAATTCAAAATGTAGTATGAATTTTTTAATTCAGTTTTTTAATGTAATATATGACTCTTATGGCCACTATTTTCAAAAGATGTACAACAACAAAAAAGTATGACATTTATATTTTAATTTTTTATAAATTTAAAAAATAGCCATTTTTCAGAGTTACTTATTAGGTAGTTAGGGCACAAATTTAAATGCAAATTTCATATTTTTTCTGAATGTTTTAAAATCTTGATTTCCAAACAAAAAATTCGTTTCATACATCTAGGAATTACAAAATGAAACTTATATTTTGTACTTTTAAAACATTTGCATGGTTTTTATTTTATTCTAGAAAATTAGATTAATAACAGAGAATAAAATTGTACACTTAAAAATGTTGATTAATTTACCGCATTAAGCATGGCTTGTGGTATAGTAAATTAGTTACAACATAAGTAATAAAATACAAAAGTTAAAATTAAAAATAATAATCATACAATATTTATAATTCCTATAAAAGGTGAATTTTCTAAATACAACTATGATTATAGCTTAAAATTTAATTTACTAGTTCTTCATTAAGTTTTAAAAAGTATTTTTTTTATTAGCTAAGTACATACCTAAATAACCGGCTTTTTTTAAAATTATGAAAACCATGTTTTTAAGATGTGCATAACGGCATTAAATAAAACATAGTTGGGCCTATAAAATGTATGAAATGTTTTTTAAATTTATTATTGATCTAAAAATATGTTGAAAATTGGCCATTGATACCTATATTTGTGTCATTTTTTTTTTTAAACTAAGTTATAGAATTCGGATATTTAAAAAAATTAAATGGTCCTTGTATTCTGTGGGCTCGGTAAAAAAAGCTTACAGATTTATTCGGAGATGTAGAATTGATTTCGGAAGTGTTGGAATTTTTATATTCTATGATGATGTGGTCGGACGTGTCACATAATAATGGAAGTTCGTATTGACTCATCAAGGAGCCGTAGCCGTACGTTAGGCGAGTGTGTCTAATTCCAATTACGGTTTCTTCTTTTCTTTTAAGTTTCGAATTTTGCCATAAGTTGGTATTGTTTTTATTTTTTGAATTTGGTGTTAAGATTTCGCCAATAAGAGTGCCATTTATTATTTATGTGGGAGATAATTTCGTTCTTTGAGTAGGAGTATATGACGCTATTTATAGTTGAGGATGATATTGAGACGATTGCGTTGAGTGCTTCGTGATCGGCTCTTTCATTTCCGGGAATGCCTCTATGCCAGGAATAGATATATATAAATTTAATTTGTTTCCCTTTTTTACCTGCTAAAGTATAAGTTTCTTCTTGAATAACCTTTCTGATATCTGTTGGATTTTGAGTATTTTGTGATTTTAAAATGTTTACCAAAATCTTTTTCTGTGTAGGTTCATTAAGTTAATGTCACATCTACGTTCTAATTTCATGTGTGTTCACATGTTTACTTTCAATTTTATTTGACTGGTATAGGTAATATGGCAAATTGTTTGTACAGATATTGAGAGATCTGACTGGAAGTACATTAAGTTTTATATAATGTTGTGTGGATGATTGAATCAAAATCTTTTTTTTATTTAAACATATCTGAACTATTAGTTTTTGTTGTACTTCTAACGTTCTAACTGATTGTAAAATAGATTTGTACAATGCTTGATAAATAGTGAGCATCATTTCAATAGGTAAGATTTTATTTAACTTACGCAATGTGCATCTTAAAAACAATGTATCTTAAACGCATAACTATATTATTAATATTTACATTACATTGCAAATTACAAAATTAAACCCAAGTATCTACTTATTTATATTTACTCTTAATATTTTCTGACAATTTTAACAGTTGCATGACAATACTTATGAGTTTATAGAGAATTATACAGGTCTTACCCTTAACTTAACTTAATACAACTTTAATACTAACAAAGTTTGTCTTATTCATTTTATTATTAGATTAGTGGAGCGATTTTTGGAGCTTTTAGAAGGGGCCAGGGGGGACTAACTTTTTTATTTTTGAATTCAATATAATTCTTTGGCAATTCAAATTTATTTTAACTTTTTCAGAGCCCAGACACATTTTGCAATGGCACATCCATATATGACCAAGGTTTTTTTAAAATATAGTTTATCTCCACATCACTTTATCTAACTATACCAATTATTTGCATAAAAAAAACATTTATATTCATCAATATTAATTGCTAAGTAATTACTGTAGGGCTCGAATGTATATGCACTTAAAACTACTGCAATAAGCACGCATTTATGCACTAAAAAATTACGATATATGCAATCAAAATATGTTCTAAAAATTATAAAATATGGATTTTAAATTCAGAGCGGAGTGATGAATGTATTGATTTTACAACGATGTGTTTTTTTATATTTATTTATTTATTTACTTATTTACTAGCTCTTCGAGAGTGTGTCTGTCCTCGTGGTTTCTTGCAGTAAAAGTGCTTCGATTTTCTTCAACAGTAACTTTTCTGATAGGAAAGTGAATCTACTTGATACAAATGAAAGGTAAAAATTGAAAATTCCCAATAGTTTTTAAAAGCAACAGGAAAAACAAACAAAAAATTAAGGAAAACGGGAATTTTAACGCAAAACCAGTTTTCGAAAAAATCCATTTTGGTTTTTAATGTAACTTAAACAAAAATAACCATAGGTACATAAAATGTTCACCGAATATTTGTGTAAGCAATTTCTATACACCATAACATTTTCAAAATATTTTAAATTTGTGTTGAACTATTTATAACCATATAAAATTTTTGATTATTATTTGTTTTTTTTAAACTCAAGTCGATAAAAAAATTTTCACTCGGTCAAAAAACTTGAAAATGTAATACAAGGTTCCTTATAAATTGTTGCTAATAGACATTTAAAAAAAAAGAGTTTTTTTTTTTGGATTTACATCCACAATATTTTTTTATGAGCATTTAATCTAAGTTTTTGGACAAAATTCGTGAAAATTACGAATATTAGCAAAGTATATAGTAAGAGTAAGACGAGTAAGTATATAGTAAGTATATAGTGAGAAATTCATAAATATGTTTCTATCTAAGGCCTCGCACCAGAGAAATTACAAACACGAAACTTGTAACATGAAACACGAAACTATAATTTAAACATTTAATACAATATTACACAGTTGTAGTCGGTGCTCCTCTGCGGTTACGGCGGCTTCAATCCGTGCGTTGAATAGTAATAGTAATAAAAGTTGGCATCGATTGATCGCGTTGATCGCGCTAATAACAAATCTTATTCAAAAAATGTGGGGTCGGAGTACCAGGATCTCATGCACTAGTCGGCACTTTTCTCCGGTTTCGACGGCGGCGGCGGCTTCGGCGGCGGCTTCGGCGGCGGCGACGGCGACGGCGGCAGTAACTGCTCGGTACTCGTTCGACGACCGTCGCTATCGCGGCATGCGTTCTTGTTGCATTCTGTTCGATTCTATAGACTACACAGAGAGTAAACAAACCCGCGTGCCACCGAGCCGAACGAAAGGCGCGAGTTCTCAAGCAGGTTTTGTACGTCGTGTCGTTGTGTATTATACACACCTCTGAATATTTGCGGAGATTAGTTTGATACCCACTTAATACTAATACGATACGGTCTGATAACTAATACGGTCGACACGGTTCCTCGTAAGTTGTTGTTAATGAAAATTAAAAAAAAAGTTGAGCGTAAATCCACAATAATTTTTTATGAGCGTTTAAACTTAGACTTTTGTCAAAATTCGTAAACATCACGAAAATCAGCAAATCATTTTCAATTAGAAATTCAAAAAAATTTTCTTTTTGTACTAGATATACGATTAAAATAATTATTACAAGATTCCTTATAAGTTTGTCTACCTTTATCAAAAAAAAAAATAATGTACCGAAAAGTCAAATTAAATTATTATAAGCATTTAAAGTTAAAACTTTTACAACATTGGATATTCACTCGACTTCTCTCTTGTTGCGATTTTCTTATTTTGTTGTAATTGAAAAACGAATTACTGTAGTCACTTGAAATTTATACCAAATGTTTTTTTTATCAATACATATACTCGGTAATTGACTCGGTTTAACCTGAAGACGGACATTTTCAATTTCCATTTTTTTTTCTATGAATGTCAATAAATGTTTATTGGTTGTGTCAGTAAGAACAATACAAGACTCTAAAAAACTTGTTACAATAGAAGTTGAAAAATATTAAAAATACATAGGCACGTTTTTTATTTATAAGTTCAAATTTCGACCATATTTGTCAAATTGAAAATTGAAAATTATTTTGTAGTTAAAAATGTATAAAATTTTCAATTTTTATAGCTAAGGATTGACAATCTAAAACAAGGTTCTTATTAAGCAGTTTTTTCCATAACTAAGAAATCTAAAAAACATATAAATACAGTTATTTTTTACAGGCATTTTAAGTTCAAATTTGGACAAAATTGAATTTTAACGCAAAGAATAACGTTTATCATTTTATTGTAATTCAGTTCCTAAACGACTCAATTTCACATAGGTATATTTAATATTTTTCCAGCATCACTGAAAAAAAAAATAATAACCTTCACAGGTTATTATCGTTAACATCATATTAACATTACGTGCTATGAGTTTACGATAGAGAACACACATCTTCACATATACAGACTATTTGTTTTGTACGATAGTGCCTATATTGTTGGGACGTTGACATTTCTCAGACGATCATTATATATTTTAGTGAATATATTTTGTGAGGTGCTGTTAGAATTTCTTATCGTCCGTGTCAAGCTTATTTTTTTATGGCACTCTTATTTCTTTTCTTGCAAAGCAGTTACTTTTGAATCAAATAAATAAATATTATAAAACGATTCCTAAACTACAAATTATTTTTCATCGCATATACCTATGTATTTACAAAAAGCTGCTTCAGATTTTGGCTAATGGGGTAGTAGTGTAGTAGTGGTACATTCAATAGAAAATGTTCAATGGAAATACGTTGTAATATATTAACATAAAGTCATAAAAGGAAAATTGCTGATTTAAATTATTTATACGTACTTTAAGTGTAAATATGTAATATTATATATTACGTCATTCAAAATTATTTCTCGTGTTTTTTTGTATATTAACACAGAACACAACAGGTTAAATATTATGATTTTCTGATCTAAAAAAAGAGAGAAAAAAAACAAGTTCCCTATTATTTGAATATAAACATATTGAAAATAACAATAACTGTAATATGTCTATTACATTTTGGTATGAGTGTTGCTGCGATTGTTATTATACTATAATATAAAATATACATAAATGATATATAATATTTAAGTAGGAAGTCAATACCCTAATAATTCAAGTTCAAACTCACATTTTTGTAATGGTTTTTTGTTGCATAAAGTGCTTAATACTTATATGACCTATAATAGTATAATATAAATTTCTTAAAAGTAAACCTTTAAAATAAAAACCGTATGCAAACTCCAATAAAATGTAGAGTCGACCACATATCTTCTTTTTTTCAAAACTGATGTGTACATTTTACAGTATCGGTACCTACAGTGAGTTTTACAATGATCATTTATTTATTTTTTCATCATTTAGTATATTTGTTCACTCTTTGCAGGTTTGTAATATTATAGGTACACTTCAGTTGGTACTTTAAACATTGCTAATATATTAGGTATATCATTATAATATTGAACAAATTTAGATAAACTCTGATAAAAATATAATTTTATATTCACAGAATTACGATGATCTCGGTGTAATTTTTATAATTGTTAGTCATAATTTTACTCGGAACTCGGAAGAAAAATTATGTAAATACAACATGGATATAGACAGTAATGGTAAATACCTATACGTCACAGTGCATAATATATTGCGTGGTTCTATATATATTAATTTTAAATCGCGTGTTTATAAAAACGTTGGTTTCTAATATAAATGGTTACAATAAATTAGTTCGAAATACGTATTGATGGATCGTAAAAGTTTTTTTTTTTCCTTTGTTGATTTGTGTCTGGTGTCATCATCATGAATGATCTTGTTTGGATTAATGGGGTGGAAGGGAATGCCGGTCACATGTTCATGACCGGTGATACCGGTCACAGGTGTTCCTAAAACAGTATAGTATTTTAAAACTTGACGTATCCTAACGCTTTGGTTTAATAAATGATAATATCGTAAAATAAAATTTAATGTCACATTGAATATGGTATGATTTTTCCCCCGGCATTTTTTTCTATACTTAGGCCAAGTGTATTATACAAAATACGTTTTTGTATTTAAATTTTAAACTATAGTTATAAATGGGTATCTACTGTAATAAAATTATTACTATTATTTTTCTAAAATAGATAAGAGAGGGATATTTCCCGTCAAATTTTAATTGGTTATACATACAATTTCAATAAAAAAACATGAAAACCCCAATTCTTTTTCTGGCAGAAAATTGAATTTAGTTCGAGTAAAAAGTAAAAAAATGCCTAGTCCACTTTTTAATAATTAGGAAAAACAAAAAAAACATTCCCAACAAAACCTATTTTCGTCAAAACCGATTTTCTTATTTTCTTGTAATTCAAAATCGAATAACCGTTGATACTTGAAAGTTGGAATTTTCACAAAACTATATACGAGGTATAAAATGTATACATGTATATATATCGTATGGTTGAGACTCGTAAATGTAATATGCATCCTCATAAGTATTTCATACTTTAATCAAAATATCTAAAAAAAAATGTTTAAAACAATTTTTTTTATTGACATTTTAATTTCAAATTTGTACGAAATTAGATATTTAAACGAGGAATAACAATTTAAGTTGTTGTATTGTAATTCAAAAACATTTTTCACAGGAATTTGAAACTGTTAGATATATTTTTATATTTTATACCTATATACATAATATATAATGATATTTCAAAAAATAGTTGATTAATAAATTGTATTTGACAATTTATACCACTAATCTATTCACACCGTTCTATGCTGATTTGGTATTGAATCAAAAGTTATTATACCGATAATATCTTCTATTTATATAAATAATATATAAATAAAAATCTCGTGTTACAATGATGTTCGTTCGCGCTAAAACTTCAAATCTAAAATCTTCAAAACCACTTAATCAAATTGAATAAAAAAATTGTAAATGTCTCTCGCTCTCTGCAACTTGAGAGATAGTAAAGTATAGAATAGTAAAGTTGTTATCTCGATAAGTGGCCCTTCATTTATTTTTATTTTTTATTTTAAATTTAAGAATTTCTTATAGGACATGAACAAACAGTTGTCATCTGTAAATAAGTTACTGATAGTTACTAATCAACAACGTGTGTGTTTAGTTTTTTGCGTATCATTATTTTGATTTTATTCCAATTGTGCTGTGTTCCTATCTTATATTATTTTTAACTGAAAAATAATAATACATGACATTTTAACTTTCAGCTTTCGGTTTACCGTATTATTAGGTATTGCAAGTAAATTTTCCTATAATAGAGTACAATAGCAATATAAATATATCATAAAATAAACCTAGTAAGTAAAATATACTATAATATAGGCTGGCACACTCACTCAGAATCATTTTATTAGCAGAGAGCTATAGTGTGTAAATTAATAAAATTATTATTTTACATAGGCAAATACTGACATACAGGAACTCACAACAGTAGATAGGTACCGTAATTATGTGCTCACACATCATATTAACATGTTAACTAAAATATTATAACAGCGAATGTTAAATAACGGCAGAATAGATATAGTCATACGTAGAAAACGGACACCCCCAATAAAACCCTTATCCCCGATAAAAGGGACAATCCTTATTATACGATCACGGATGTAGAAATCAACACGTATTTGTAACGGTACAACGCAATGCGTGTGGTTATCTTATACGCCGACAGACAAAAAGGATTTTTGTAAAAAGTCTTTGTCACTGAAGAGAAAACTAGTTCTTGGAAGCGCAAAAACCTTTGATAAAGCCGCCTGCCACCCTCTGGTCAGCATAACCGTGTCGTCCTTATAGTCAGTACACGCGCACATGCCATCTTAACAACAACCTCTCAATACCAAATCCCACGAGTGACAACTGGACTTCTTTTTACAAGCAGTAATTAGTGTTTTTTTTATTATTTCAATGTCATGGTAATTACTTTGTGCCACCGAGCCCTACATGCACCATAGTCCATAGGCAGCTGCGATCCAGGTAAGACACATAATAAATAATAATATACACATCACATATTATATTACATCATATATATATTTTACATAAAATTATATATTGTACGATGCATCATTATTTGATCAATTTCTCGAATACCTGACTTTAAGAGCCCTCCAAACATCAGGAGGAAGGTATATAATAGAGTAGTTTTAATATTTGTGACTGATAATAATATTATCCAGTACTTATAAGTTCTTAAAATGTTGATTCATTTAATGTTTTCAAGTTTTTATGTCGTAGTTTGATGTCTCATAATAAATTAACATTAACTGTCAACAAATATTAATTATATTCGTTGATATCTAATTGCCACTTTCTATGTATTTTAAATTGAATATACTGAACTTCAAACTATATAAGTATATTATATAGGTAGGTATTATGAAATCGTTATTATAGCTGATACTGCAGCGGATTAATACAATATGCATTTATCAAATTAAAATTATTTTTTTTATACTAGTGTAAATAAGTATTAATAGAGTTTTAGTATGGCGAGTGAGAGTGTGAGATTTAATAATATTAAAATTTTTTTTCATCCTTTAGCGGCCTATTCCGCAAGGGAACCTGTTTGGATACGTGCCCACTGCGGCATTTACTCGTTAATCCTCAAAGAGTTATGAGATTATAACGTGCCGTTAATACAATACTAGTGATATTGAACTCATCGTTGAAGTATAAGTCCTTAAATTATTACATAAATATAATGCGACGCATTGTACAATATTAGTTTTTATTTTTGGCTCATTTGGCTTCTTTCGCTCCTTTGGCCTATTTGACTATTTATATGGTGTTGACGGGGTCTGAGTGGATATAGAATATAAATAATGGACAACTTTTTTTCTTTCAATTTTTTACATTGAAAGAAAATGTTTATTCATATATTCAATAATAATTAATGCTTAAGGTTGATTTTGATTTTGAGAAAACAAAGATAGAATGTTCTAAGTGTAGGTATGCACTTTATAATATTTCCTATACATGCATACAATTATATAACCAAGTACTATTGTAAAGATATTCGACCAAAAAAGAAAAAGAAGGAACTTACTATAATAAAATGTAATTATTATAATAGCCATAGCCTAACACTATAGTCCATCGATCGCGCATGGCTAAGAATATACTAAATGGGTTTTCCTAGTTGGTAGGTATGCCACAGGGCTATTAAAATTATTTCTTTTTTTAAATTGTTTATATTTAATATACAGGGAAACCTCCCCTAACGAACACATTAAAATAGTGGACGTTTTCTAGGGAACCAACTAACTACAAACTTTCTAAAACCTGAACCCTCCTAATAGCGAACGAAATTCTAGCGACCGGGAGTGTCCAGTATTTCGAGGTTTCAGTGTATCATAAATTTGTTTAAGATGTAGATACTCTGGTACCTAACTCGGAACTCAATACATGATTTGTCTCAGTGAGGCCCAACAATCTCTAAAAAGATTACACAAATAAATAGCAAACACTGAAAACTGCAAATAAGTAGTACTAAACATAATGAAATATTATTCCAAGTATTATAATAGTATTATATAATTATTGATTGAAAATTGTATAGTCCCTATGTTTATAGTAATTTATATAAATTAATTCTATTAAGCTAAAAAACGTTTAAAAACTGGGAGGCTATGGATGAAAGTATGAAAGTATAAACCTTATAAGCCTATATATAAACCTCCTCTAATAACACCTATGGGCTTTCCACTAGCTAATATTTTAAAAATAAATTATGAAATACGTTGGAAAAAAACACTGTCGATTTCCATAATGTAGGACAGTACAAATATAAATTTAATTATGAAAAAAATGTTCAATATATTTTTTTTTTACTGAACAAAACGCTTCAACAGCAATGGTTATTAGCGTATCAATATATATTATGAGATTGCAATATTGCATGAAATTGTTTCATTAAAAGTAGGTAGGTATATTTAAAAAGCAAAATGCAATGTAAATTTGATGCCAATAAGTAAGTATACAAATCTGCTAACTTCTGTTTACCAAAAAAGTATGTTTTTACTATAGTAAAATAAGATTATTTCAATGATATTTATCCAACCTAATTAAACCATGTTAGGTTAAGTATATATTTAAGAATACCTACGCTAGGATAGCCGGATTAAGTTGTATGAAATATGAGACGACAAATTCCAAATATCGCATTACTTTATCTGGCCATTTTTCGCTATTAATTTTATTAGATCCATATTATTTGTGTGTGACTTTTACCATCAATCAAAAATTATCGATTAACATTTATCAACCAGAAAAATAAGTACTAAAATCTATTTTACTCGAGTTACCTGGACATTATTATATTGATGCCCATAACCCGCGGACAATGACATCAAATCTCGAAGAACTTCTTCGGGACATGCGTTGCTTAATCTGCACAAACGCAATAACGCCCCGGAAAATCTTGGACGAATGCCTCTCCATAATATACGAGCGACTGATTTCGATTTGAAATTTTAAGCACATCGCATTGCCACAAAATTCAAGTGCGAATTTCGCGTCGTCATTGCTGAAATTGACAGTACTATACAGTTATATATATAGGTATACGAATCGTTTTATCCAATTCCAAAGGAAATCAATTAATTTAACACGAGATAAATATTACCAAATTTCAGTCAATGATGGCGCACAAGAATCTAATAATAGTATTATTATTTGAGATGTATTTGAACTTTGAAGAGCATTCGATAATGTACTTCTACCCAAACGTATCCGAACAATCAAACCACAGATATATAACTATACAACTTAAGTTATATGTATATCTCAATATCTGTGGGTCAAACATACGAACAATCTCTATTATTATATATATATATTATATATAGATGAGTTATCTTAAATTATGTTTATCGATATATTTAGTTTAATAGTAATCGATTTTTTTTTTTGATATTCAAAAAAAAATATTTTTCGTCTATAATGTTATATGAAGTTATAGTAAAAGTTTTGAATTTCTGCATGACTGCATACCTATATAATACATATTGAGTAAACGAAAATCATTCATGAGTATAATTATTATTATTACCATTAAGCTTAACTTATGCAAACTAATTAAATATTATATATATATAAACGTTTATAATGTAGGTATATAACATTAACGGTTTGAATCATAAAAATAAATAGTGCAGAAATGCAAATTAATATGATGTATGGACTAGCTATTATAATGGAAGGGTTTTAAGTTAAGACGGTTGTGATTGAGGAATTACAATTTTCCGATTCATCCAGCATCACCTGAAAGTACCAAGTAAGCAACACTCTATACAACAAACTATAGTATAGCCTAAATATAATCTAAATAAATATGATCCATAAACACACTTGACATATTATGTATCATGTATGGCAGGCATATATTATACATAGGTAGTAGCCAGTAGGTAACTATTATGTTTTCACTATACCAGTAGGCAGTAGTCGTTTTATTTACGAGACGTCCCTAAGGTTATAATAACAAACGAAATTCACAAAAGTTTGACATTATATAGACGAAGTTCATCTATATGAATTGACGAATTGTTGCACTATATTATATGATGTTTAAAATAGTTTGAGCTCTATTTCGTACACATTAAACAATAATAATTTATAAACTTTCAACTTCCAATTTACCCCTTGAATTTCGTAATTTTCTATAATATAATACCACTGCAGTAGTAGTCAGAAATTCGATTCTATAGACCTAGCGGATGAACATTATTTGTAAAGATATAATTCATAATTTTAATGCTAGTTTTAAATTAATATATATACATCAATTATACAATAATAATGAGGCATTCAAGAGTCAGTAGCACAATTTGGAGGCTTATGATCCCCCCTCATCCCCCCAAGAAAAGATGTTTATACGAACAAAAACGTCGTATATTATCAGTTAATATATATCAGATAATAATTATTTTAATTATAATTTATAATATACCTACATGACGTTTTAGAGTTTCTGAGTGGAGCGATGGCAATGTATTGATTTTACAATGATGCCGAGTGTTTTTTTGTGTCTGTCATCACCTTTTGGAGAAGTAAAAATACTTATATTTTCAACTTCAATATATTTTCTGTTAGGAAAATGAATTTTGTTGATACTACTCCCTAGTATATTTTTTAAAAATTGGATTGGATAAAAAAAAATGGAATCTTTACAAAAAACCCGCAGTTTTTAATAAAATATATTTTTTTATTTTTTTGTAGGTAATTCAAAAATAAATAATCGTAGAAACTAGATATTTTCGCTAAAAATTTATATTAGTTTATTTTACATATGGAATAATTTTCAGATTATAATTTATAGATATTTTAAATTTTAGACTTTTTTTCTGCAAATTTCGATAAAAAAAAATTAGCTAGGTAAGCTTAAAATGTTAATACAAAGTTCTCATAACTTGTTATTAAAGCTATTCAAAAATATTTGAGATACATATATAGGAACATTTAAATAAGTTCAAATTTGGACAAAATTGAATGTTTAAAATTTAAAAAAAAATTAGTTATAATTATTTTGTTGTAATTTAAAAATATTATTCGAAACTTTTACGTTAACTAACCTATTATTGTATTTTATATACACAAAATAACATTTTTAAAACATTTCGATTAGGTGATTTCGTTCTATTGCATTAATGCCTATATATTTTATACCACTAACATATTCACATTGTCCTACTACGGTAAGTCGGTAGGTATTGACTCAAAAGTCAATAACAATAATGAATAATACACTATTATAGACTATAGTAATATTAAATATTAAAAATAGCTATAATAAATGCAATGTATTCATCTTATCATGTTACTTATAGTGAAATAAATGCTTATAGAGTAGGAAGCAACACAAATATATCCAGGGTTGGACAGTATAGGTATAACAGATACAATTATATCTTGTATGTATTCTGTGCGTATCAAGTATCGTGTATTGATGTATCGTGAATCATGATACATTTTATACAAGTATCGTGTATCTTGTTTTGCAAAAGATACAAGATACTTTTAAGTAAAAATTTACATTGAATTGTATTAGAATTTACATGTTATAGACATTTGATTTCGATTTGCAGTACACTCAAAACTCAAAAACACTATTGTAACATTTTTGTCATTGTTATAACTTGTAAGATAATTTGTAAGACATAGGTCAAATTCAATGAAGGTGCCTGTATGGCCAAATAATTATAGGTACCTATACCTATGCCTACTGCAGTCATGCAAAAACTGAACTAGAATTTTCGTTCTAATAAAATATGAGTTTGCCTACTACAACCCCTCTCTTTTAATGTCTTCAACTCATCACCTAGTCCTCTTATTTTTTTGATCAGCAACCTTCTTCTTACCCTCTCTAATTCGGGTCATGTAATTCAGTATCTCTGGGTTCCAGGCCATACAGGTATATTAGACAACGGAATTGCGGATTCTCTGGCCAAAACCACAGCGTCCATTCAAATTCCAGCTAGTCATTTGATTCCTTGGTCGGACTTCTGCCCCATTCTTAAATCTTGTGTCAATCGTTTATGGACTAACTCTTTCACAAATCTACTTCCCAACTATGCCATTTGGTACAGAAATATTAGCACCAGCATTCCATCCAAGCCGTGGTTTTCCAGTCTAAATTTATTTCGTAAAGTAATATTAGTTCTTTCTCCCGCCTTCGTTTCGGTCACCCTTTACTCCCCTCACATTCCTTCAAATTATTCTTAAACGACTTGCCTCTCTATATTTTTCCTTTCATTCCAGCATTCTTAACATCACACCCGACGCTCGCCATATACTTTCCTCTCTATCTGTTACTGCCGTTACCGCTACAATTTCGTTCTTTCTTAATCCTGGGTTGCTTATATAATTACTATAGCATGTACACTTAACTGTCAAGATTAATTGTAAACTACAAAATTTCAATAAAAAAAAGACATGAGCCTGTTACCTATTATGTAAGTACCTACTTTTTTCTTCTTAGCTCGAAAATAAACAACAATCAAAGAATTAAATTAAATAAGTTACTTATTTTAACGACAATATCAAATTGTTTAAATAATTACTAATCTATAAAAAACTATTCATAAAATATAATAGGTACCTACCTAGATACTAGTCTGTGTTCATCTTCTCCTGTTAAATGTTTATTTCCATTTACTAGTTTGGTGTACTTACCTAGTACCTATCTAGATCTAAGCTATCAAATAAAATATTTGAACAATTAATTTTTTTAAAATATTATCAACATTTTATTCATGAAAAAAACATTTAATTAAAAAATTAATTACAATAAATTGAATTTCCATTTTCATTTTTACCGTGTAGCATATATGTAGATACCTAAATATAACTAAAATAAAGTGTAATTTTTATGCAATTTATTTAATGGTTGTGTATTATTTATGACTTAACAAAAAAAATATTTTAATTATTTTATTCTGAAAATTTGACGAAAATTGTGAGTATGTATGGATCTTGTATCTTTTACACTTTTAAAATGTTCCTATTACGCATCTTGTATCTAGATATGTACACTAAATTAATGGATAATTTAATCGTGTACCACGTCCAGTCCTGAATATAACATACAATAAATGGTATACTAAATACTTAGTAATATTGTCTGACAGACTGTTTTCACTCAGAATCGTTTTCCGTTTGTAATGATGAGGTACACTTGACAGTCGACAGCCGACATTTACACTGCGCAACAAAGCCGTTACCTACTTTTCCAATTTTTATATTTTATATTATTATCTGTTTTATTCACTTTTAAAAAAAAGATGTACTTACCTAAACTGTTTATTCTAATATTCTATCGACTTCTAAAATATTTACTGCGCAAAGTTGCAATCAAATTTTCAGATTATAAAGTAGATACTTTACGAGTATTTTAAACTTTTACAATATTGTGTATAGTAATATAATGAGTATCTACTTTTTTGGTGCTAAATAAATTTAACTCTTTTCAACCTTTAAATTATGTATACATAACAAATATAATATTACAGCCATATAAGGTACCTATATTGTAGTATGAGTAATCAACTTTTAACATTTTAATTATAAATTGTGTATGAAGTCATTTGAGTTTGCGGTTTGCGGTGTAAAATGTATTAGTAGTAGGTACCTAAATTGTTATAAATTGCATTTTAGCCATTATACTTAAATTATATGTGATAGGTAGGTAAGTAGTACACGAGGACACAATATACAGTTAAAGATGATGATTGGAAATAATTTATAAATAGTATTCTTCTTGTTGAGATTCCTGAACACACTAAATGTACCTGTAAGGGGCGAACACTAAACAGTTGTTTTAAAATGTGTTCATATTGTTTCTGTTTGAATTAAAATTTACCAAAGAAAATGATGACTAAGGGGGGGGGGGCATGTAACGTTTTAATGTATCTAACAGATTAAGATCTACCTTATCCTATGCATCTATTTTAGCCATTTTCTCGTCATAGTTTGCGCTATACCTCTATTATAATATATCTATATCCGTTGACACTTTCTTATACACTTTAACTACAACTTATAATAGGCATTTAATTTGTTAAAAAATTTTATTATAAAAATAATGAAATTATCAAAAAGTTTTGATTTAATTTATCTATATTCAGAACAACTGCAGGTCTTACCTACTTGGATCCAGACAAAAATATGACTATTTTTTTTAACACATAATTAAATTAGGTACCTACATCAGTAAAAGAAAAAATTTTTTTTTTTTTTTTTATTAAAATAAAGTTTTACTGACATATGTCATCTTAACTTAGTGTTGATTAGATACATTTTTTTTTTTTTTAACATTTGGAAAAAATATAACAATTAGTAATAATTAGAAAAATTATTAGTAAAAATAGAAACTATCGACTACGTTTTAAAATATTTACAAAGCGGAAGAGAAAAAAAAAAAAAAAAAAATAATAATAAATTAATAAATAATAGTTATAACAATAGGTCGTGTGGGCGTCCACGCTTGAGTCGGCGTACAGAAGGTGGGTCACTTAGTTTATAGAATTTCGCACTATGAGCATAATTGATGTGATCGAAGAAGTTGATAGTAAATTTTTTTATGTACTCTGTTATTGTGGGTAGCTGAAAATCTTTGTGAAGTACATCATTTCGTACAAACCATGGAGCATTAGAAATGGTTCTCAAAACTTTTGATTGGAAAACTTGTATTTTGTGGATGTGGGTTTTTGCACAATTTCCCCACACAGGGACTGCGTATAGAAGTAACGGTCGTAGAATTTGTTTATATAATAAAAGAGAACATCTCCAGCTTAAAGCAGTTTGTCGGTTGATCAATGGGTACAGTATTTTTAGCCTCTGGTATCCTTGTTGTAGTTTGGAGGTGATATGTGGATTCCAAGTTAATTTTCTGTCCAGAACTACACCTAGGTATTTTATTTTAGGTGACCAAGGAATATTATTACCGCACAAATTTAAGTTATCAGGAAAAAGAAAAAAATAGTGTTTTATAGTTTTATCTTAATAGCGACGAAAAATTAACGACATAGGTACCGAAGTGAATGAAAATTTATTTCAGAAGCGGTATAGGTACTGGTGTATAAAGTATAATTTAAAACTTCGTCACCAGCTAGGTAAAAGTAGTTTTCATTAAGTTCAACTATAGAATTAGATTTTCTTTCAAAAGACACATTCATCTGGACGGATGACAAAAGTTATCAAAACGCATTTAACGTAATAAATAAACAGCATCTTGTAATTGATATCACAGATAAAGCAATCGATTGTCTATAATATAAATTATACATTGCATAGGAAATAACTAATAAGACTTAAATTGAAGTCATTGACCATTGTGTAATAATTATTAATTATTATTGTCTATTGACAAATCGATAATAAACGTAGAAATCGAAGAATTGAATTAGTTCAATAATTGGTCACTGCAGGTCTTCTGTCTAATTGCCTATATTTTATATAAAGATATATGAAGAAGCCACTAACCCCAAACTGTACAGAAATAACTATTTGAAAAAACCGTTTCAAACGAAAAGTATATAATATAGGTATTGCTCCGGTGGGGTATACCGTATACGAAAATTATAAGTCGAAAATAATTTTCAAGATGAGCGTATAATTTGTGCCAAAAACAATCACCTCAAAAAAATATAAATGTAATTTGTACCACATTGAAAAATTAATTTGGTTATTTGCATCACTTTTTACCGTTGTAATTAGCACCACACAAAACTAAATAAAATGGCAAAGAGTAGGTAATCTGCGCCATTGTGTACCTACAAAAATTGTAATTTGTGTCACTTTAAAATAATTAAATAATTTTTTCTAACAAATTAACATATTGTATTTTTAACTATTGACCAATCGAGTTCATTTTAATAGAAAAACAGTGAAATTATAATTATAAATTAATTTATATAAGTATACGTAGGTACTATATGTATATTAAATAAGTCATTATTCGTTTAGTAATACAATTTAAAAAAATTAATAAATATATAATAATTATAAATAAATGTACATAGCAAATAGTAAATTTTCGTAATAAAACAGATAATTTTTGAATTTTTTATTTTCTTTTTATGTTTGTAGCTTAAAGGTGAAATTAAGCCTTTCTGTCAATTTTATTTTGTCTGCAATCTTCATATATTTTTTGAAAATTTTCCAACCAATTTCTATTATTAGTAGAATTTCGTTTTTTAAGATATATAGTTTTAATTTTAATCAATGTTTCTATTTGAAATTCTTTTAGTACGTCCAAAAAGTGGTAAATAGTAGGAAGTAGGTGATAGGACCAGG
The DNA here is from genome assembly GCF_001856785.1 of Myzus persicae. NCBI lineage: Eukaryota > Metazoa > Arthropoda > Insecta > Hemiptera > Aphididae > Myzus > Myzus persicae. The sequence goes on from NW_019103878.1 coordinate 89,207, forward strand.
AATTGAAACGTGAATATGATTCGCAAGCATTTGTAGTGAGAGCTACTGACTCGATATTCACAGCCTAAATTATTTTTGGAAATTTAGCATCTTCACCGATATATGTGTAATGTGACAATTAAATAATCTACATATTTTTAAAAACTTATTCCGTTGGACATCGATGGCATAAAATCTTCTATAAAACAATCACTGACCTCATTTGTAGAAATAAATGGCAACCCAAGCGGTATGGTTTAGCCACTTGCTTTCTTCTGTTTTATGAATTTATGTGGTAGGCCTAATTCCTGAATTTTTCTATACCACGTTTGAGTGAGATGAAATCTACAACCATTGTAGTGTCGCCCAACACCTGTTACAATGCTTTTTCATAATCGGATATAAATAAATTTGGTTTTAAATAAAGTTCACGAGCATTACATAAATGTAAGATATTTTTAAATAAATTGAGATAGGTTGAAGTTTTTTGTGTCTGGAAGTATCTAATGCAAAGAAAACAATTGAGTAAATAACTTGAGAGTTCCACCCATGTATATAATCTCAGACTGGCGACACTGGCGTAGAACTTTTAAATTTGTATCATATGAAAACATTATTATATGACAGTTTGGATCATAAATAAAAAAAATTGCTCATTGGTGTCCGTTTTCAAATCCAAATTGCTTAGTCTTTAGTAATTCTTACATTGCTATATTGGTAATAGTGGCATCATTTTTCTACGGGCGTTATAAATATTTCGCCGAACTAGTGATATATCATCGGTACCAAGTGATGGTTTGTAAATTAGATACATTTTCAGAAATTTCTGTTCGTGATAATATCTTACTTGGTTGAGCATACAGATTTTCCATAAATTTTGTCTTTTTACATCCATTTGAATACATTTTTCTGTCTGTATTTGGTCGATCATGCCTGTTATGTTCATTTACAATTTCAACCTTTACACAATATTTTCCAAAGATGTGTACACTTTTGCAGTGAAATTTCTGACAGCACAACGCCATTGTATTGAACAATTTTTAGATTCGTGAACTTTTCGATAAGTAAAATTTTTAAATAATAATAAATCTGTGTTTCGGGTACTTTTAATAATTTTACCAATATTTTTATTCATTACTTATGTTTATACTTTTATTTAATTTTGAAATGTGAAATATGAACGGCCACGCGATTAATATCGGACCAACTGTTAATATCACGACAATGCTGTTCAATATTGTTCGATTTTTTGACAGTTGATAATTTTTATTAGATTAGATGTAATCGATCTCGTCTCTACTTATTACAAGTAGATCACAGCAATACTATATCAGGCACGCTTTGGTATTATCTTATTAGTAAATTTATCTGCTGGTAAATTCCAACAATTACCTAATGTTGAAAGTGTGGAGCAAATTACCAAAATTAATTTTTAGATGTAGCGCGAAATACATATTTCATTTTTATATTTTGAAGCAAATTACACACGCGCTTAAATGTACCTATAATTAGTGTCGCAAATTACAAGTAATACAATTGAAGCAAAATACCATCTTCTTTCACGATATTTCTTAAGAGGACGTTAAACCGATATTAGTCGTCTGCGTCTTACTAGTGCGTAACGTAAGGGAGTGATGAATATTTTAAAATTGTAAGTTGTTTGTACGTCTTAAAATACTCGTAACTCGCTTTAAAATTAAAATATAATAACAATGGTAGAGATCGCCAAGATAATAATGATAATAATAATAATAAGAGTATTATCTTACGTTTAAATTGTATAAGAGGTTAATACACTCTAATATCTAAGCTAACAGACTAAAAGTGATACAATTTGGTGTGTTACGCACTTGCAAGACGGAGACAACAAATGTCGGTGTAACGTCGATGCCACACCAGCATGTGTTGTCTCCGCCTTACAAACGTACAACAGAGCAAAAACTGTTTTGGCGAAATAGAATCACTCAAGCTGTAGTCCATGCTAAGCAATCAAAGTTGCATACCATTAAGAGGAGAACACAAACTGTGCAACATCGTTTTAATTTTTTTTACTACACAAATAAGTTATTCAAGTTGGAAGTAAATAACGGGCGTACCTATATTGTTCCGCAAGAAAATTATTGTTAAAAGTCTTATCTTAGTAGGTTAGAAGGGTAGTTAGTAGGCCTAGGTACATCTGAAAGTCTATCTAATGAAAATATATTTTCTGGATTGCAAAAATTTCAAAATAATCAAAACATTATTTATAGTTAGGCTATACCGTAAGTGTTTTCCAAATTAAAGAAATCTACATGTCCTATTCCGCTTCACTAAGAATTTTATGTATTTTGAAGCCTAGACAAGATTTATACATGTTATTTATATAAATATGATTTATTAGTAGGTTAACAGCTAACGGTTATACCTACACCCTTAAACCGTCACCATTCTAGACTCGTTGCGATTTGTAGAAACTTCAATCACATTTAAATCAATGACACCCTCTCCCTCCTCCCCCATGGCGATGGGCCTGAAGTAGGTACTACCTATATTGCTTTCTAACTCTAATGTGTTCCATTTAGGTACCTAAGAGTACCAGTAGTACTGCAAATCCACAATCCACGTAGTCATGGAGTTATTAGTGTGGGTACCCACAGACTATTATGGTAGTTGGTTATAGCAACATATAACTCAAAATAGTTTAAGATGATACAGCCCAACAATTAACTACAAATCGACCATTTAATATTACAGGTTTTTAAGCATTAACAATAGTTGAGATTTAAATATTGGAAAAACTGATTTGTATTAAAATACAATTAAAAATATAAAATCAAGTATCATTTGTTGAACAATGTTTGTTTAAATATAAATTACATGTTTAAGTCAAGAAAATAAATATTAAAAATCACTTAGATTGAAATATAGTGAACCTAAAAATTAATCAAAATTAGCCAAAACAACCAAATTTCTTCCATCTTTGCTGGACAATTAGGTCTAAAACTCCACCTTTCAGCACAGCTAATAGTCCTGAAATTGAATTTCTTAAATAAATTAACAATATTATTTGTAGCCATTGCTAATTGCCAGGATGGTTAAGGCTCCAAGCCTCTAACCAGTATAATTCTTTAAAAGAATTTCTTTTTATGTCTTCCTTTAAACACACGACAATATGACTTCTTTTTTAATCCAACAAAAACAAACCAATGATGATTGGAATAAGGAGCAATATACGTATTGCACTATGTTCACATACAATTTGTACTAATTCTAAATATACAATTTTTTCTAAATTAAAATCAAAACTATAGACTTAAAAAATTTTTTATTTGTATTTTTTTACCTTTTGTGTTTGCATGTACAGGGCATTCAGAGATGGTCAATGGATCTATCAAATGATGCTGAGTGTTACAGCAACCCCCTGGGCCAGTGTAGTCCTTTATTTTTGTTCAGTAAGGATATTGTTACCAATTTTGTGTCTAATAAATTATTAAAACAATTATAATCGTACCATTCCATATAGAATCCTAGATCTATCCTTTTAGACTATAGGTACTTGTACTAATGTACGATTAAGATTAATTACCTAACCTAACCTACACTATATCTTCTATCTACACAAAAGTTAATAAATAAGGCTATCTTGAATGTGACAAATTTAATATGTTTCATGGTATACATTATACAGCACAGAATTTCCATTCACTCAATTCAAAGCTGAACAAGACCTATTTGAACTTACAAAACTTAATTTAGTTATAGTACAAGACACCAAAAAAATTCGGTAAAAACAAGTTTTGGAAATTATTTACATGCTTAACACAATGAAGTTAATTGCGGAAATTTATAACATAATTGTTTTTTTTTTCATTTTACATTAATATCACTATTTTAAACTCAATTGCTTATTATTAAGGAATATACAGAAAAAAACTAGCCTTAATTAAAATGAATTTTTGTTGAATTTTATTCTTTGGATATAAGATAAACAACCATGATGTCATGACTAAATATTTATATTTTTCTTAAAATATTATATTTCTTTCAAGACTTACTAGTATTATTATCAATGAAAATCTTAAATAATAATTGGTACAACACAACTTAATTTCAATAACTCGTGTTAATCTATGAGGAGTGGTGAATAATACAATTTATTGGTGATTATTTTTACTAAAAAAAAAAAAAAAAATGAATAATATCTAATTCTTTTCATTTTTCTTGCATCAAGTTATAATTAATTCACTTTAAGTACCAAATATGAGTTCAGTTAGAAAGTTACATCGAAAGTAACTTTGTAACTAGTTAGTGCCCAGCTTTAGGTTAATTTAAGTATTTAAATTTTGTTTGTATCGATTACTTATTTATTTGACTTTTTTTCATTGTTTTCAATTTTTATTGCATTGTAACATTTTTCAAAGACATTTTACAATTATTGTTTATGGATAGTAAATAATTAAATATAATAAGTAATAATAATAATTATTATAATTATAATATATATCAAAACAATAATATTATCCTGACGTAAATATAAATACAAATAGTTTTATTAATTAAAAAACATAGATACAAGTATTATATACACATAATTTAATCAATTTCCTGAATGTGACGCTTCATATATTTAAAATAATAATATGATAATTATGATAATTATACAACTTTATGCATTCAAATTTTCAATTCAACTCCACAGATAAAACAATAAGACTAAAACGATATTATTTTATTAAATTATATCATACATTATAATAAACCCAAGGCAAACATACATAGCTCTTTCTGGCTATTCAACTATTAACAAATAAATAATCAGAAAAATATTCACAGTTTAATACTAGGATACATTTCTAAAAAAAGAAATAAAAATTCAAAATGCACCTTGTTTCGTTTATATATCTTACACAATGTACATTTTTCTTTTTAGTCAAAGTTAGTTAAGTCTTGGAATCAAAAATGTCGGCTTGATGCAATAATAAAATGCTATTATTATAGTTACAATATGCTGCTATGAAGAGCACATCATAACAATACAATTGTATTTTTATTTCACTGATTTTTGTTTATTAAGATTAATAATATACACAAAATTATGAAAAATTGTATGCATATATATTAGGAAAATGTTAAATCTTAGCATCAGATAATTATGCTTCATTTCAATTTTATAATTCCTCGAGCGATACATATTTGTAAATGGACATCAATACTCTTATAAGATAATGCAAGGGGTATGCAATATGTTGTAATGCATATCTGTTCTAAACATCTTATATGTATCTAGTGTTAAATCTGATGAAATTATTAAAAAAAAAAATGATTACATTAATATCTTAACTTAAACAAAATTAAGTATAGATTAAAGTTACAACGTGAAAAATATATATTTATAATATGTATTAAACACATACTTATTTTGAAATAAAACGTTGTACATACATCTTAAAAGAATAAAATAAAAATGAGATTTCAAATAGGAGTATGTTCAGTGTTTCGCGGAGATTATTTATCAAGGTTTTTTGTCTATACTATTAATTTTTGCTTTTCATTTGAATTTCATAAATACATAACATCAGTAAAAGTATGAAAAAAAACCGAATGAAATGTATAATTTGATCTTATTTTATTTATTTTAGAGAAAGCATTGTTTTTTGCTACATAAATCATAGATTTGTTTTAATTATTCATTTAACACATAGAAAATGAACTATTTATGATAAAAAAAACCTATAATTATGATATTCTGATTAAAAATCAATCAATTAATTTTTATGTATACGGTTATAAATAAATAAAATCAAACTAATTTATAACTTATGTTATTTTATTTAGTGCAAAATAATTTGTGGGATATGATCTTTATTATATCTGTATTCATAAAAACAAAAATGTTTGAAGTGATTTTTTAGTAACAAAAAGATATGTTAGTTATGTGTAATAATTTTGGATTTTGTAGAAGTTATAATGTGTTATTTAAAGATGATCGGTTTGCCATTTTAGTCCCCAAAAGTTATTATTTTATACAAAGAATAGCTAAAATGTAGATTAACAAATATTTGAAAAAAAAAACAATTTTTAACAACATAACTATTGAAATAATACATTGAATGAATTAACACTAACAAGATTTACAAAAAAAAAAAATACTATGGGTATGCAAGACAAAAAACAATAACAAAATAAGACAATCTAATGAACCCTAAAACATTGACCAAATACACGCGCACACAAGATAAAAATAAGGAACGAAATTGAGCCAAATCACATCATAATATTAGTTGTATACAATTTGTGTGTTATCCTTTGGCACGTTTTGTTCTAAGCTTAAAATATGTCTTATAGATTTTACATAGTGTGCTATAATATTAAAGACCATGTTACATAGAATAATATTACAGTACATGGATTATATTACTTCTATGAAAGTCGAAAGAGGACTGGGAAAAATAATTTATATAAATATGTATTATTCGTATTAAATAATGTTTATAGGAATTATATTAAAGATGTATAATGCATTGTTATTATGTATCAAACATAAAATCCAACAAAAAAATTTATAGGGATCATATATTCATAAAATTGTAAAATTAAAATTCAATAATTATTAAAAAACAAACAAAAAATAATTATAACATATTTTAAGTGCTATTGAAATAATTGGTATAATAATAATAATCATAATAATAAAAACAAATTAAATATAATTTTACTACAAGCAAATTATAATATCAAGTCTACTCTCATAAATGTTTCTTTAAATAATTAAATACATATATATATATATAAGTATGTATATATATTATATAAGTATAACAAAGAACAATGAAAGAATATAATAGGGATTGTTTTGTTATTTTCGCAAAATGGTAACGGAGAAAATAATAAATGAATAGAGATTGGAGAAGATTCATTTTGATGTTAATATAAATGTACATTGAATATTTTTTATCCTTCATTTAATTTGACACATAAAACATGGTTTGACAATTTCAATTTTTTTTATTACATATTAATAAAAACAAATAAAAATTAATTAATTAATAAATAATTTTAGATACATAAAACTGAGATTTTGTTTATCAATGGATTTGTAAAATTAAATTTGTAAATTTGCAACATTTAATTTAGATGGATTAAAATTCTGGAGGGAGGATTATAAGATTTCCACAGGACGGTTGTTAAGTCCCCACACCCCCCTAAATATACCCATGCATCATACAAACATTACATTTTAACGAAATCTTTAAAAATTTAATAGAAATGAGTATTATTTTTCATTTAAGCACATTTAAAATCAAATGATGTTCATTCAATAAGCAAAATGTCTTCTCAATACAGATGGTATATATAATACTCTTACTATGCTATTATATTTGCTCCTCTTATGTTATTAGTTAAGTTCTATTTTATAATATACACTTAAAATTCTACTAATGGTGTAAACTAAACATAGAAATCGAATGAAAAAGTGTTAAATAAATAATAACTGACATATATGATCTATGCAGTTTCAGAATGCGATTATAGAACATTATACTTATTAATTAAATATAGATCTTAGAAGTTGTTATTTTCCTAAGTTAATTTAATAATATAATTAGAATAAAGTGTGATCGTTTTGGAGTTTCGCAATAATATTATCAGTTGAAATTGGATATATGCTGGGGTAAAATTATTGTGTTGAAATAAAATAATTCTTGCACATTTTAAAATTATTTAAAAGTGAAACAGTTGTGAAACACAGTGATTTTTGTATCAAACCTTTATTATGATTTATTACATACATTTGTTAACAAGAAGTTCCATTTTTTTATTTTTTTTTTGGAATGTCCAATCTAAGTCAAATTTAATAATTTGATGTATTCTATCTATATAACATTTTATTTTATATATATATATATATATTATGAATTTGGCGGTTCTTGGACCAATATAATCTAAACGAACCGGAGGTAACTGATTTAATTGCACAAACCCAGTCAAAATGTATATAATAATCACAATACTTTCGGACAAATCATAAATCAACTGATAGGAACCCACGAACCATTTGAACAAATAATATACCAATGTACACGAAAACAAAAAATACTTAGGAGGATAAATATTGGTAACGTGAAAATATTGTATTACTCTAATAATATAACAATAATATTGGTTGAGCAAAAAGATGACATTGAACAAATTCGAGTTAAAATCGCAAAATTACGATATCGCCGAACAAATAGAGAATAGTTTTATTTAACAGATTATTTTTTTTTTTAAGGTAGAATTTTCATAAAAAGAGAAAAATATAAATTTATCATAAGAATCTAGTGTGCCATTGTATACGAAGTTAGTAAATTTAATACTCTGTGGTAACTTCGGCGTATTTTTTTTTACTCAAATTTATTAAATAAAAATATGAAAGTAAAATAAGAGTATTTACATGTTATTAAATCGAATTCAGGATATGAAAAAAATGTAATATGATTGATAAAAGATAAATATCATGAGATAATAACTCAAACTATTCTCATAGTTGCATACAAGTCGTCAATGAACCGTTCCCTGAATATATAACCAAGTATTATAATATTTACAAATAATATTATTATAAACAATTGATAAAAGAGATTAATACAATGCGATGGTTGAAAAAATATCAGAGAAAATATCGCAGTCTTTTTACAGCGTTTCCGCGAGTTTAATAGTTACCACCACCATATCCAATATCCATACGGTTTACAGACAAATACCCACCACTCGATTGGATATAAGGTGAAACTCCATTACCACTATTGTTGTTACCATAAGACATGGAGTTTTGAGGTGGATAAGGGAAATTTGGAGTTGGCATGTGTATGTTGTGAGTGTTATGTGAATATCCATTTCCAGGTGGTCCTAATCCCCCATTAAATTGCATTGAGCTGGCATACTGATTGTTGTATGGCTGTTGATACTGTTGTTGTAGTCTATCCATGTCCATCATAACACCACCCGAATGATGATGATTATAATTTATTGTAGGTGGTGGCGGTGGGTACGATGAAGATGTAAGATTGCTAACAGAGAATGTCGAAGGTTGAGACATTGTGGCTTGTTGATGATGATGATTTGCCCCATTTGTTAACGAACTTACTGAAAAGTTGTTCATATTTCCTTGGGGTGCACAAGGCGATGACGAATAAGAATAATTTAAAGAGGGGGAACAAGAGTAATCATTGGGCATGTAGCCTGAATTTGATTCATCCATATACTGATGATGATGATGGTGATGTCCACCATGCTGTACATCACTATCATTCATGTTAGGAATTTGTTCAACCAAAGATTCCAAGCCTGACAAACTTTTTGCTGTAACATCTTGATTATTTGTTATCTTTTGTTGGTGTGGATGTTGTTGTTGTTGCTGCTGCTGCTGCTGTTGTTGTTGTTGTTGTTGAGGATATCCAGTTGGTGGTGGAGGATATACTGGAGATTCTGCTGGAGGATAGGCCGGAGATCCTGCTACAGATTCTACATTGCCTGAATATTCATCATATCCATGCGATTGAGGATAATGATGCATATCCATCTTTGTATTCGTTTTTTGTGGTTGCTGTGATCCACCGATTGAATTATTAAACTGACATTCCATTTGTGATGGTCTAGAGTGTTGGTCAACGCCAATTAGATCTTCTTTGGTTACACCGCCACTATGTTGACTGCTGTGAGGACTATTATCTTCGGCCAACAGGCTAGCTGGTGGCTCAAAATCGGGGGGACCCAAACTGGGTGATGCTGGAGATCGTGATCCTAAATTATGTTCTGAAGAGATAGCTGCACTGATTTCTGATGACAAATCAGAATGTGTGAAGGATGGAGCTTGTGGTGACTGTGAATACCTATGTTGTTGAGATTGAATCGGCGAACGATGATGGTGAAAATTCGCATTGTTGTTTCCACCACTACTGCCACCACCACCGCCACCTCCACTTCCACCACCACCGCCACTATTAGATATTGGTGAATGTGAAGAGCTTTGGTTGTTATATATATTATTTATAACATTATTTCCTCCATATAACTGTGACAAGTTCATCGGAGACTGAATTGGTGGAGAGAAACAATTAGATAATTGAGTTGATGGGTTACTGTGTTCACAAGACAAAACTGGTGGCACAACATTATTTGTTGGTGGTAACTGATTTGGGTCAGGCTTAATTTTTTTTGGCCGGCCTCTTTTCTTTTTAGGCATTCCTTCTCGTTCTTCTACTACCTGAGGTTTAGGGCGTTTGACTTTCACTTCTTCAGGTATTCCATCTTTAGTTTTTATTTTCTTCGGTCGCCCTCGTTTTTTCTTTTGAACCACAGGTGGTTCATCCTTAACATCGGCAATATTTTCTAATGTTTCTTGGTTTTCAACTACAGAATTATAATTGTTGAAATACACTGATGGCACTTCATCTTTAGGTTCTTCTTTGATATCTGGCTCATAATAATTTTTTAATTTAGTAAATGAGAATACCACTTCACTGTCATCAATTTCGGCCACCAGACCATTTAAATAATCTCGAAACTTCTTCAACGCTGCATAAAATGGTACTTTATCAGCTGCTCGTGGCAATTGTGCACAACGGGCACTAGATGATGGCATTACCCACATATACTATAAAAATGGTAAAAAAAAAAATGTATTAATTTATGTGATATAAAACATAAGAAATATAAAATATACTCAATAGTAATGTAATTAAATTCTAAATGATTAATTTACTTCATAAATTAAGTTACAATCTTCAGTGTGTAAATGTAAGAACATACACAAAATATTGGTGGAAATTATTTTAATAATTGGTTTTTATTTATAACATGAAACTAATAGGACCCTATCCACAACACAATACGATCTACTATACAACTTAATACTTAATGCAATAACAATGTGGACATCACCAATGCTAATATCTATGTCCAGTACTGATGATGACGACATGCAAAGTTGCTGAAATATGTGGTATCTATTTGTTTGATTATTTTAAAACACTAGTTTAAAATTATTTTTATAATACTTGAAACATCAAATATTTTTGTTAAAATTATGCTTTACTATAAAAGATTATTGTATTTGTTATACATGATAGCATGATGCAACAGAAAGAACTGATTAATTTAGGAAAATAAATTGTTAACCTATTTCTTAAAATAAAAGATACATTCAAAATAAAGTTGACAGTTATGATATAAATACCAAGTATTAATAGTAAATAAATAAAAGTTTACCGTATTTGTTCCATCTACGAGTTCTGGTTGACGACCAAATGTAAAATCTTTTTTCCCAGAAAACACTTCAAAAATAAGTTTTCCATTAAATACTGCAATTTTTGGTTTAAATCGTTGTAGCTTTTCGAGAAGAATTTGACTTCCTAAAGTGAAAAAAATAATAAGAAATTGTTAAAATTGAATTGAAAAATATTTTATTCTTATTGAATTGGTGCTGCTTGTTGTTTATGAAGTAGAGAAGAAATATAAGGGTAAATAATAAAAAATTTAAATCATAATAAACATAATATTGATTGTCAAAGAAGTTTTAATCAAATACTTTAACATTCAAAAGTAAATAGATAGTATAAAATAATGAAGTGGAAAAATGATTCTAAATCGATCTATAATATTTTCAAGAGATACTTATGAAAGTTAAATTTAGTTACTTGCAATAATTATACATGTATTAGATAATATAACTTCAAATTAAAAAAATAATAGAAGATATTGGATATTGATTGAGATAATATGGATAATATTGATGTAATAAAATACAGTACATCACTTGAATTTGAAGGGAGATAAAAAAAACTCTTCAAGGTATAAAGTATTTGAGATATTTAATTCAAATTTAACCTAACCTCAAGGAGAGTAAAAAAAAGTGAGTTGTCAAGTTTTTTTGAGTTATTGTGAAAGACTGTATAGTAATATATATATATAGCAATAAGAAACATAAAATAATTGATATCTACAAAATTAAAAACATTATTAAATAAATTATAGAAAACAAACCTTCTTTAATTTCTTTTCTTGTGAGATCAGCACTACCTTTTGTAGCTCGTTCCACCATATTGGTAAACCCAATACCATTTTGAAGAAGTTTATAATCATCATCAGCAGTCATGGGTTCTGGTGTAAGACCAGATAGGTATAAACATTTCCCTATGAATGTAAAATAAAATAAGTTGGTAATATAGCATACATAAATGTCTAACTTATTTAGAATACTATGTATTTACTTACAGAAATGATTTCCAGGACCTGCATAATGATGACCTTTATAAGCAGCAAATAAACCAGGATTGATACCAATCTGAAAATGTTTAAGATAAATTAAAAATTAATTTAATTTATATAAAACAGCAGTAATAATAAAATAACAACAAAAAAATACTCTACTCACAATTACAATATCTAAATTATTGGTTAGATGGTCAGGTAAAGTACGCTTTGATACCTCTTCTTCAGGCATACCATTAAAACGGTCATGTTTTTTTCTTTCCTTGTATACCTTGGAAGGATTTGTCAAAAGTTTATCTTTTGGCAACATATGTTGCATCAATCCAAATGCTTGATCAGGGTTTAAGCATTGCAAACTAAACATAATTTAATAATTTATATGTCTTAAATATGCATCTAATAATAACAAAAAATAATATTAATACAGATCATATATTAGTTTACCTCATCTGATCCTCAGGTTTGAATTTTTTCTTCCTGCCTCGCTTCTTTGGCATGTGTTGTAGAATCATTTCTTCAGTGTATTGTAAGTTTTGTTGACCATGATGCTGCATTTCTTCATCAACAAAACTATATGGATCATCAGGCATATCATACTTAATCTGGTGTTGTTGCATGTTGTTCATTTGATGATGATGATGAGCATGACCATGGTGATGTGGATGCATGTGTGTATTCATATGTTGTTGTTGATGATGATGCATCGGAGGTAACTGGTTCATAATATTATTATGATGCTGAGCTGCTGCTGCTGCAGCAGCAGCAGTAGCTGCTGCAACGGCTACTGCGGCCGAATGTTTTGCTGCAGCTTGTTCAGCATCGGTACCACCACCACTAGTTTCATATCCATCATCTGCACAGGCAGATTCTTGTTTTACAGAAGATGCTGGCTGAGGTCCATTGTTAACAACATCACAATTACCATAATTATTAGATCTGCAAACATTTTAAAACCAACCAATTAATTACAATAATTAAACTATTATGAAAAGATAAGAGGTAAAAATGAACCAATGTAAGTCGGGCGGATCACTAAAATAGGTGTGTGAAAACGATGTGATTATTTCTAATTCAAATTTAATGGAAAATTAATAGCATTCATATAACAGCCCTGAATAAAAATGAGTTATTCAATTATAAACTCAACTATAGCATTAAAACTTAAACAAAATAGTTTTTAAATGCTTGTACTAGAATTTAATTAAAAGTTAATTACCTACTACAAAGTATTAAAAGCAATACTAGTTAGTTGTTACTTTTTACTTTTTAAGTACAATTATTAACCAGGGAAAACCTTATTTATATTAAGAAACTTATATTTGCTTTGTACACAATAATTTCAAGACATGGACAAATAACAAAACTATTGTGTAGGCTATTTTTAAATTTTAATTCATAACATGACGTATTACATATGTTATCATGTACTATTAACAAAGATTGTGTAATAAATACAAGCATCCAATTATTGTGTATATCTAGAAATAGTTTTGATACATCGAGAATATCATGAATTATGTTTTACCTAATAAATACAAGTTAAAACTGCCTACAATCTAATAATGTTATGTATATAACGACAATAACAAATAATACGACAAGTTTACATTGAATTTAATATTTCGTTTTAAGAAAAAGGATTTAATAAAATTCTTGTTACTGTAGTCCACATTCGAATATTGAATATTATTATTTAGTACGTCAAGTCAATACAACTGAAAAAATAGTATTAAGAAACGGAATTGCTGCATTAAAAAGGGACAAATTAAATATTGAAACGAAACTCGTTGAATAAATAATAACACGAAGAAATACGGTCGATTTGAGCGTGAAACGAGCATCGAGCACATTATTGCGGGTAGGTAGGTGTTGACCGTGTGTTATATTATTTCCGAGAATATTTTGACGGAAGAACTAAGGTAATAATATGCGTATTACTCCAACGCCTAGAGAACGTACCTAACGACGATTATCATAAACACGCATTAAGTAGTTTTTTTTATTCAAAAGTTCATACCCACGGTCGATTATATAATATTATGGAATGGACTCTACCCCAGTAGCATTGCAGCAGAATGATAGCTTTCCGTTCACACGTCGATAGATAACTTTTACGTTATAGGTCATGGGGAATAATGCTTTATTTTTTGTTTTAGTACTTCTCATCAGTCATCTGAACTGAATTGTAAGACTTAATGTACAACACAGACTCGAGTCCAAATTTGTGAATTAATATTTATTATAAAATAAAATTCTGTGAATCGAGTGGAATCAATTCCCGAACACAGTACTGCGGATGTACGTATACTGTGTAGCGATGGTTTCGCACGGCGGGTTGAACGAAATTAGGTGTGCTCGGGAGGGGATGTTCCCATAGGTGGCTTCGTTATATTAAAACATAAGTTGGACGGTACCGACTCTATCTATCCATTTCCATGGCAATAATACGCAAAAGTTACGGTACTAGACGCAGGTACCTGCCCGACAACAATTATACCATATCGTAATACTGTAATAGGATCGTCCCGTTGGGTTTCGTTTGATCAAAACTTCGTACCGGTTCCAACGTTAAGCGAGTTAGAGTTTTGCGCACGCGGGACGTCCATACGTGTAATGGTGGGAGTGATTAGGGGATGAGGGAAAGAGTTGTGCAGAAGTGGTGGGGAGGGGCGGCGTCGGGTATATGATGGGTCATGGGGTAGGCGGGACCGTGGGGGAGGGGAGAATAAGAAAGAGGGAGATTAGCGAACTGGGTGGCGGCGGCGGCGCGCGCGGCAGGGTGTATTGATTTATGATTCCGGCCAACACAACAGGCAACCTGGTCAGGATACGTGCACAGGGCTGCAGGAACAGAGGTCGTAGAGAACTGAACGCCACCGCCACCGGGGTTTATACAATGGTCGTTGAACTTAATATTATTTTGGAGGGTATGGGATATTTAAAAAAAAAAAATATCCGTGTGCATTCCTAAAGGTCCACACTCAACAGCGAAATATTTCATTGTTTTTCGTTGTCCGGCGATAAAATAAAAATAACATCACAATATTTGAAACGAATATACAATCGAGTCTACTACGGTATTATATATAGCGACACAATACATAATATTATACGTCAAACTGAAACAACCGTTAGAAATATTGTAAAGAGTTTTATTGGTACACCGTGTTGCAGTAAAGTTTGCAAAGTGAAAAAGTTTTTTAAACGCACCTATATAGATGTATAAACTATATAAAGTACCTCGAACTGTTGTATACACCACGCTGTCTTATTATTAATACCTACTGTACGTAAACTAACTAGACTAAACTTGTTTTGGTTTTTAAATATAACAGGTAATTAAGGGTAAACTAAATATTAAAAAAAAATACAATTAAAACATCAATAATTTAATAACGAACCCTATAAAAACCTCCATCCTGCAGAATATGTATTTCATAATGAATTAAAGTAAGTTTCCAGTACTGAAAATTGTTAATTAACTCTTAAAATCTAATAGATAGCCATTAAAAACGATTATTTTTAAATAAATAAAAGTTGTACCTGTGTATATAAAATCAACACGACATTGAATATTGTTTATATTAGTAACGGTCATGTAGAGGTTAAGTACAATCGTTATGAGCTAAGGACCAACCATATTATGTATAAAACGTATTAGAAAAAAAAATGTTATTTATTAATTAACAACATAGCGCCAATAAACGCCAAGGGATTATATAGGTAGGTTACCTACCTATAATTAATCGGTTTTTTTCACGTATTTCAAGTATATAATCGGTACAGGTCAATCGGCTCAATTGACAGACGACACGACGACAACATATTATATTTGATTAGGTAAAATGTATTTTTATTAAAACCAAAAACGCAATACATGCGTATATGGCAAATGTGTAGTTTAAATCATCCCTGCTGGTGAGTGGTTGTAGTGGTGGGGGTGTGGTGGTGTATAATCGAGGAAGTTTATTGATTAATTTTTTTTTTTTTGAAAGCTGTGTGTATATGATGGTGGTATCCTACGGCGTTCGGGAGCTCTTTTCGGTGGCGGGGTGATGGAGTTTCCATAGTCCCCGCCACTTGAAAATCCGGAACACCGAGGGACATACGCACATCCTGTACAAGCATTTCGCGTTTCGCCGTCAACAAGAGACGCTGACATTTTGCACACACCCAAAAACTCCATCGCGCGTTCAGAATATTATAACATCGTCAACTTATTATTCCTATTATTAGAACCACACACACGTCTCCTGTAATACGCTGAATTCGTTACTATAATCTTTGAGGCTAATTGATTTTAAAACCGCCCGGGAAACTAGCACGTTATTACTGTGGTAGCACAAAATCTTTGAAGGGACACGGTACTGTGCATCTACAACAACAACATAACAACAACAACAATAATAATATCAACATTAGGTTAAGCCTTTACTCTGTACAGATAGCAAGATAGATGGAAGTGGAAGGGGGAGAGGAGCACGGTTAAACAAAACAGAAGATAATGAAGATATTATTATTCTCTGAGCGAGGATGACATAATAACAATAATAAATTATGTACATAGAGATGCGACGATGTATACATAATAATAATATTATTATATCGTATAAGAACGGGTCACCGCGTCTCGAAAACATGGCGATAATAATAATTATGCGACGATGATGAAAATCAGACGGATATTATTTTTATTTTTTATGTAAATTTGTTGTCTCCCCCGCGATGGTGTAAAAAACAAGACCGGGGAACGTCGTCCGTCTCATATTGTCAACCGATAACATGTGTATTAAATCGTTGGTTTCTGGTCGTTAGGTGGCGAACTGTCACCGAGAGAAATAGCGTCGAAAGCGAACAAAACTAATGATGTGGCGATATCGCAGTCGTGTGACGTGTAAACGATAATAATTAGTGTGCGTGTGTGCATGTGTGCATTCGCCATAGTAGTAGCCTCCAACTTGCGCCACACCATGGCGATGCGTTACGCGCACGCGCATGAACGTGTCGGTCGATGCGGGCACACCACATTCGATCGCACGAAACATTTTTCAGGAACGCAATAATATAATATTATAATAGGTACTAATACTATTATTATTATTTGGATGATAAAATAATATATTATTATGACTGTATTGAACGCGATAAGAATTTTAAAAAACGTAGAATTATTCACATATCAGATAGGTAGGTATTTTTATTCGGCACGGAGTCCGCTCGAAAACAGAAAGTCTGGCTGTATTATACACACATCTTGTATCAATTCGTTACACTACAACCCAACCCCTCCAACCTTGACCACGACCAGCAAGTCGATCCAACCCGGTTTGAAAAATAAAATGTGCAAACGAAAGATAAAAAATTGGAACTCGTTTTTGGAATTCTAGTCGCACATGCACTCGGTAGATACTTGCAAACACTAACATCGAAAAGTGAATAAATTGAAACACTTAATGTTGACTACTTTTTTTTCTCCTTGACAAATCTATAATAACTCAAATTAAGTAGGTACAATATTTTTAAATACTTAACATCGAAATATAATAAACTTTTTCTATTTTCATGCAATAAATAAATATTTTACCTATCTATCTAACATATCTAATAAAATATATAAGTAAGTATTGACATTGTCTCATATTATAATATATTTTTAAAATACTGAACGATATTAAATAATTTTTAAATATTTGTAATTTTATTATTATTTAATGAAAAAATTCAATTTTGTTACATAATATACTTATACCATGTAGGCACCAAATCTAAACTAAATTATTTTAAAAAGTTTTGTAATATGGCTACACTATTTGCAAACAGAGTAACACAAAGCTGAGAGCATTCTAGTAATCTTTATAATCTTATTGGATTTATAATTTTTTTATTATATTCTAGTAATTCATTAAAAAAAAATACCAAATACAGGATTACACGTAATATGTTTAATTTAATTTAATTCAAAAATGTACATAAATTTGTACAATAACTTAACTTGTTCATTTAAAATTGTTCTGACTTTTTGTTTAGTTACCACTTGTGTAGTATTTTAGTTTACATTATATTCTGAATGAATTGATTTTTATATTCTGTATAGAGGGAATTAGTCAATTTCTCAATTAAGTACCTGCAATAAAAACTTTATTTGTATTTAATGAAGACAAATAATATTTTATCAATGAACTTTGTAATTCACTTTGCCAAAACATCGCAATAAAAAGTGATTTTAAGTTATTCAATTTTATTTGTTTTTTGTTTAACTAACTAAAGTAGCTTACAATTATCATTAACAATCCCAGTCTCAAGTATTTAATACTGAGTTAAGTATGATAGGTACCAATATTTACATAGGTTATGATTATGGCAAGATGGCTCTTTAAATGACAATTTATATAATATAAACATATAGAAGTGTTATACCTTCTAGATTATTCATTCATTTTACCCATTAAAATAAACCAAATTTTGTCAAATATGTATAGTCATTTTTGTGTTGTACAGAAACTTAATTTAATTATTCACATGATTGATTGTGATTAGGTTGGTTAAGTTTGGCTTCAAAATACTTAAAATGTATTCATATCAAATATTAATTTGGTAGGTACCTTTTAAGTATTTAAAATCTTTCATACTAAATTATAAGTAATTATCAAGCAAAATAAATTGTTATGTTTTTGGACCAAAACCACACATTAAATTATTGAAGAATTACAATTATTTAATAACAATGCATATTTACATATATTATATACACATAAAAATGCTGTAGAAAGAAAGATACATAATTAATATGCCACATCTTGAATGAAATTTAACTATTTTAGATTAATCTCTTTTTTCAACTTAATAAGCTGCAGTAGGTATAATCATAAACAGTATAGCTAACAGTTACAATTTGAATCTGTTTATTCAAAGTAATTTACATAGTCATAGTGAAATACAAAATATATTTATATATTTCCTAACATGACATGGATGAATAATATCTAGGGTGGAATGATAAAAATATAATTTGAATCTTGTATAGGTGATATAAGTACATTATAATATACTTATACCTAATAAATATTTTGATTGAGTATAAGATATAAAATATACTTTTGAAGAAAATGTAAATACCTAAATGTTCTGAAAGTCCAAAATACAAACCATTATTCTTTAAAATAGTTTGTCCCCTTGTATTTATTAGTTACCTAATATTTAAATGAAATATACTTTAACACAATATGGTATAATTTATGCAAAATAAGAAAAATCCAAAAAGTGGTAAACATCCATTAATAGATAAACAAAAAATTCAGCTCAAACTTTGTCATTAAAAAAAAAAAACACCATTAAATTATATTATATTGAATAAACAAACAAATTAAATAATAATATCAATATTTACATTTTCCTTGCTAATGGACATCTCTTAAAAATGTCATTATTAAACTTCATTAATTAATGGGGAATTCAATTAGAACAAATTATGATAGTAGAAAACTACCTAATCCGTGCTTATCAATTTTTTTTGTTTTGTTAGAAAACTGATACTAACTGGAATAATTAGTATAAAAATAATTAGTAAAATACATAATAGACAATTAAGTAATGTTTTTTTTTTTAATTGTTTTAATTTATATAAATAGTCAACTATAGATACCTATACAAATTAAAAATTGTCTACGATTGTCACACTATATGATCTTCCTACTTATAGCAGAAAAATGAACATGCTACACAAAATATATGAGGTGGATTCTGTTTGTTTAATTTATTATCTAAGTTTTATAATAAATCATTCAATAGATGTATTAAACATCAGTAAAATGTTTTCATTAAGAGATAAACATTAAGACATTCAATTCATTAGTGTACTACTTACAAAAAACCCTATAGATTAGCAAAATGTATATGTATATACAATTAGCTACTTTTCTTTCACAACCATGAACTAAAGATATCATACTTATCGGTTATTTAAACAAATACCTTACAATGGATTTACATTTTAATACTCATCATTAAAATAGACATAAATATGTTGACATTTACAATAACGCCAATCATATAATATACACTTTCCAGCCATTTTTGAATTAAAGTTGATTAAATTGTAAACTATGTATGGTATCTATTTATATTTCTAAAATTGTATCTAATAAATGTTAGCATGGTGTTAAAATTAGAGAACTTAATGAGAAATATGTAGGCAGGTAATAGATACCCAGATATGTGTTTCATTAGTTGATGAGATGTCAACAACTTTATAAAAAAATTGGGTTAAAATACCTATTGATTAAAAAATAAGAAAAATTGACAAATATGTGGAATTTAAGCTCACAAATTAGTTTTTTAATCTGAACATAAGGTACCTACCAAAAATTATTATTATATGAATACGTACAATATAATTGTTATGTTTCAAAACCAAAACAGTATTTATAATACAAATACTATCAATTACTTGTTACCTACTATAGAGATTACTTGAAAATTCCAAGAATAAACTCACACAATTTCAGTTATAAAAAAATTGTAAATTTAGTTAGTAAGAGGCTTGCCAGTTTAATACACATTAATTCAAGGTTACCTTTGACATAGGAACCTATTTATTAACAATAAGTGAAATATAATTCTCAATTGAATTAAATATTAATACTTAATGAGTAGTTAATGATTAAAAAAGAAATAGACATTATACTAAATTCATCTCCATAGGTACCTGATTGTACATTTCAAATACAATATTACCCCAACCACATATTATGGCCTATTTAATGTGCAATGAATGTTAATTTGTGATACTAACTAGAAAATTAAATTTTTTTACTTTTATGGCAACACCTATTCTTCCTATGTTTGATAAATTGGTGTTTATAACATGATCAAATTGCATGAGTACTTCATTCACCATAGTGTTTGAATAGAACTAAGAAATCTTTATCTGTGATTATTTTATCCAAAATGTTTGGGTTATTGACATAAAGCTTTGCATTACTTATTTTGGACTAAATACACTTGTTAACTAAGCAGCTATAGGTAAAGGAAGGAATATATTTTTAAAGAAGGTACTATTTACCTACACCAAAACTAACATTTATTTATACTCTTTTAAACAAATAGTTAGGTGCTAAACATCAATACAATTTTGTTAAGTAAATATTAATTAATGTTGGATTGTTTTATCATTCATGTTAAGAAGCATCTTACCTATCAAGTTTATACTTTAATCAAATAAGACATTAACCGTTTATTGTTTAACAGACAAAAAGTGTGACCATAATCTAAATATAATATATTAACAGGAACAGGTAGTATTAGTATACATGTACATGTTTATAATATAATATAACAGCTATGGTATGATTAAAACGCTGATATATATTCTAAGTGCCTTCCAATACTTATAATAATATTGTTACACATTGTATAGGTAACTGTTTTAGTAGGAATGGTGTGCTGAAATACATAAATAATTATTTATGAAGATAAGATACACCAATCTGACATAATGTTATATACTGATAACGAAACATGAATTTTTTTTTAAAATGGTTATCAAACACCGTACTTAAAAAAAAAGGTATAAAACGTATACCTACCAATATTTTGCAACATAGACATCTACACGTAGGTAAAAAACCGATGGCACAGCATTAAACCTACACAAAAACGGCCGATGACGATGAACGGCGAGGAGTTTTGCTCACCCCAAAATAAAAAACCAGACGCACAACTTTACCAAAATCCGTGTCGAGTGGTTTTCGTAAAGAACCACTGCCGAAGCAGAAGCGCAAGCACCTGATTATCGCGTTATCGTGCTGGCCAGCGACTGCCCAAGTGCACCCCGATCGACGGACTATTATTTTAGACTGTACACTACAATATACGTGTACACGACATTATTACAACGTTACCTAGGTAAAATATTATTATTATTTATTATTATTATGCGTATAAGCACTACCTGCCCCGGTGGGTCGTCGATTACGTGTGCGTGCGGGTAAATCGTAGGTAACCGTGTACATTATAATAGTCGTCGCGTTATATTTTTCACACACACACACACACACACACTTACTAGTCACTTACTCGAACACTCACTCACACACCGACAAACGGCCGTGTATAATCGGGCGGCTGGCGCGTGTGCTTTGCAGTTTGCACACTCGCGTACACATTCACGTACACACGCACACGCACACGTACGGACGGGCGCACACACACGTACCGTATGCACGCACACACGACAAGCCGAAGAGCCGTATCCGGTGGGGAAAAAAAATATGCATATAATATATTTATATTATATTATTTTAAAAACGGTAAAAAATAAACTACACACGCCAACACCGACCGCACAACTATCGGTCTCGACTCTCGAGTACTCGCAAAAAAACACACACACACACATGCACACCCCCCCATCAGAGTTCGGTCCCCTCCCCCAACAAACAGACATACGACACACACGAACAAACACCAGCTCGGAAAAACGGAAAACCGTGTAGGTAACCAGTCTTTGTCTTCGCCGCCGCCGCCGCCGCCACCGCCGCCTCCTCATCCTCATCAACATCGACCACCTCCCCCCCTAGGCGGGGGCGTTAGCGTGTAGAGTTGTTTTAAAAATATTAACGCGTATCACTACGATTTTACCCCCTCCCCCGGCAATGAGTGGTGTGATGATAATACAGCGATGACAATGATAAAAATAATGATGATAATGATGATAATTGTTGGCCGTGAGATGTGATAATATGCGCGGAAAAAATAGGCAGGTAGAAAATTTCGTGAAAAAAACGACGAAATGGAAAAATTAAAAATACATTTTTTTTTTTAAAAAAACCGTAAAGCTCGGTGCTTACTGTTGTTGTTGTTGCTGCTGCTGCTGCTGCTGTTGCTGTTGCTTCAGAGAGGGCGAATTGCTGTCCGTCGACGAACCGGGTTCCATAGCGGCACCGAGTAGATTGGCCGACTCGCGGAACAAAGTGGCCACCTGCATCTAACAGCAGCCGCTCCAATCTGCTGCTGCTGCCGCGGCGACCGTGTGGAGGTGCTGCTGCTGCACTGCCGCCGCCGCCGTCGTCGTTATTGTTATTACGTTATCCGGTACGCGCGATTGCTATATTATTATTGCGAGCGGCTCTCACCCAAGGCGCGTCGCGTCCGTACGAACGCCGCCGTCGCACACACACACACACACACACGCGCACGCACACTGACACGCACACACACACACCGACACACACCGGCGCGGGCGCACACCGACGGCGGCGCACACACACGCACGCACACTGCCTACGCGCGCGCGGCACACGTACGCACGCACGCACACGCACACGGCGCGAACGCACTACGATCGTCGCCGCCGCGGCGTTTCCACAACGGCGCCGTTCGTACGCGCCGACCGCCGCTGCATTTTTCGCGATTATGATAAAAATTAATAATAATATTTTTCGCCGGAGTCGAGAAGCGGATGTCGCCTCTTCGTCGTGGCTGGCTTTGCCGTCGTCGTCGTCTTTCCAAGCGGCTCGGCTGGCGCACACACCGAACGTAGACGAGATTTAATATATAATATAAATTTATATTATATTATATAATATTATTGTAATATTATTATGTCACGGCCGCACGAAATTTTATAATACCTTAACACGATCGCTGTGGCCCGTGCGAAATTATTATGAATTCTTTTTGATTTTTTATCACAATATATTGATATTATTATCATTAATCGTTAGCTGTTTTAGAGACATGCGAAGCGAACGTACCCGGCGCAGAATGGGCATTATGTCGTATTATTGTTGCAGTCGTTTTAGTTGAGATTGCGCGTCTGCGTGTGTGTACGATTTTTTTATTATTATTCTGATTACGTGCGCGCGTACGCGTTTTTCAAAAACGTAAAAAAAAAAATTGTTAACAAAACGACGCGTTATCGGCGTCCGCCACGGAGGAGTACGCGATAAATTCCGCCGAGATCGGACGTGCGGTGCCTGCGCGCGTTCACTGACGTCGCACGACCCCCCCACCACCGGCAGCGCTCACGTTCGGTGCGAATGAGCGAGCGAGCGAGAGTGCGGCGCGGTGTATGGTGGACGGGCTGGTGGGTGCCGGGGGACTGGATATAGCGAGAGCGAGAGGATACGGTCGCGCACACGCACGCAGAGAGCGAGCGAGCGGGGAGAAACGTGAACGCGCACTACAGTCTACAACAACACACGGTCGTCGTCGCCGTAACGCTCGCACACGCACACTGCCGCGCGCCGGTGCACTCGCGCGCGCGCGCACGCACGGCCGCGCGGCGCGCTCAAGCGTTCGGTACGCGCACGCTCGGCACCGGTGTACGGCGGCGGTGACGGACGGCGAGCGTCGGGGAAAATGTCAGCTCATTGGTCGGGACGAAATATGACCTGGAAAATAATCAATATGGTACGCGGCGGCGGCGGCGACTGCAGCAGCGGCCAGCGATCCGCCGTCGTCGCCGCGCGACAGTGTTGCCGGCTTACCGTAAAAAATATACCGCTGGTCTCGGAGATGCGGTTTCTACCGCGCACAGGTGCCCCCTAGCTTCCCCCCCTCTCACTAAACACCTCGACCGTGTGGATTTCCGAGCCAGACCATCAGCTGCTGCTGCAGCTCGTAACCGCACTACCGACAATATCGTTATTTTTACGATCGTATATGTAATAATATTGTCCAGGGCTAATGCGGAGGTATATTGTAATATTATTACTATTATATGCGAGGGGTGGTTGGAGACAGCGAGGGTGGAAAACGCTCGCCGAACGACCACCCCTCTCGTGGAAAAGTTTACATGCAAAAGTTTAGACGGGTCGGTGGGCAACGCCGCTTTTTCTCGGTAATAGTAATAACGATAATATTATTACGACATTAATATCGTGTTTTTACGATCGTCGTGATTATTGTTATCGTTGTTATTGTTGTTATTGCGAACGAAATCATGGGTGTCTATAGGATTTAGCGGTTACAGCCTACATGGGCTAAAGAAATCAAAAATACAAAATAGAATTAAAAGCCCCCCCTGGCCCCTTGTCGTTAAAAATCTAATATAAATGATAAAATAAGTAGACCTAGCTGACCTAAGTTTGTATTTGTTATTCTAAAATAAGCATAATATTATTTAATATTTTGCAATCGTAATTTGTAAATATCTCTTTTTATTTTTAGTATAGCTTAGTATATTTTGTGACATGGTCGACGTAATATATGTAATAATTTATTCTCCTCATAGGTAGGTACTGCGAAAAAATGAATGAATGAATTATATTATTACTTTATATTGTTGTCCATCGCTACACAACAATTATTTCTGCGAAACCTGGAATAACCAACAACAATATATGTTTTTATTTTACACTATAAATGGTTTTTCTACATCATTCATCTGATTGCAATTGCTTTTAATATGTTTTTATTTTTTAGGTTTAGAGTAATATATGCGTTACATTAAACACATAAAATAAATTTCTAAGATTTCATTACTATTTAATGCTACCTATAAAATATGTTTTATGTGGCTTCCCTTGGTCACAATAAAACTAAGTCTAGTCGGAACTCAAATTCATTCCATATTTCCATGCAGATCCGCTCTAATTGCTCCGATATTTTTTTCTAGTTTTCCCGTAGTTGACAATAATAGTGTACTATGTACACAGCTACAGTATCTCTTTAACCCATCCCTAAAATAATGATAATCATACGGCGTAAGATCCGCTGACCGAGGAAGCATAGGGTGATGATTTGTTTTGAATAACCCTGGGAAATAAACATTATTAATTAATAAATATCATACATTCATACCCATTGAACTGAACTTGACAAAGTTTTTTTACCCCCCTAACCTCGGTTGGATAAATGCCATGTGTCGAGGGGGGGGGGGGTCTGAAAACGGTTATCGATGGGGGGAGGCCTTCCCTCGTTATGCCGATGTGCCTTCAGAGCTTTGCGCTTTGGGACCGTCGTGGGTTTCGTCGGAACCCGGTGCACATATATACACATATATATACATATATATTATATATACGGGCATACGACCGACTCGTACGCGCAACGTAGGCGGCGGCCAACTTCATGGACGTGGCGGCGGCGGCGGCAGCAGCCACTGAGCCGCCGCCGCCGACACTAATTCGAACGTAGGTAATCAATAATAATATTATGCCGTCGGTAACGACGTGTTGTATTTTTTTTCATATAATTAAACATTTTTCCCGCCAATAAT
The DNA here is from genome assembly GCF_001856785.1 of Myzus persicae. Lineage (NCBI taxonomy): Eukaryota > Metazoa > Arthropoda > Insecta > Hemiptera > Aphididae > Myzus > Myzus persicae. Next base: position 115,638 of record NW_019103878.1, read on the forward strand.
TTCGCCACACGCGACAGAAAAAAAAACAAATCTCACATTTTTATCATAATGACATCGTGTGTCATGTAACGCGCATACGTTTTGAAATGGAATTACGGCCACATAGAGTCGGCATTTTATAGTATACACGCTGACGACTAATGGGAGGTACTTACGACGTCGCGACGACGAGCCACAACACAACGCGACACATGTGTGTGTTAGTGCATAAAATATAAAATGCGTTATTTATTGTTACACGAATTCCGCATGTATTAAAATATGTTATTTGTACTATTTACCCGAGTAGACGTATGCTATATAGGTAATGATACTGATGAAATTCAGTAGCCCGAAAAGCCAGATCATTTCCCGGAAAATTTGGAAACATTATTATTCTGTATGAAATAGACGGGCAACTAAAACCGAGGCATTGCTGCACGGGCGGCTAATGGAAAATTAACAAATACCAGAGAAGTTAAATCATACATTTCTGAATAGAATTTTTAAATTGGTACGTTTCATTTTTCATTTTTTTCAACGAAAAGCTAAAAAAAACTAGGTCTCCTGATGGTTGTAGTAAAAATAATATTTTTCGTTTTGAATAAAATATTCCGTTGCAAGATCTAGGTCCGATAATTCTTCAAGTACAAGAGATTCCTGGTGATTTATGCATTAATAATAATAAAATTTTAATTATAATATTTTTATCTTCTGTTAAAATGCCGTATAGACAGCATACTAAAATAAACTGTAAGTATATGTTATTTATTTCATTTTATTCATGTCTGAAAACCGATAATTGTTTGAGATTCTAATTTTGATATGTGGTCAAGACTCGATCTCTAAGGTCTGAAAATAAAGAAAAAAATGAATGAAATGTCTGCAGATATTATGTATTATATAATGTGACTATAATAATAAATTACTGTACTGTGTAAATAGATAAAGATATATTTATAGCAATAGCAGTCTCGTAAAAGATAAATTATACTCTTTAAAAGTATTCCAGTACAGATGATAAAGATACTTTTAAAAAAGCGGGTAAGTGGATGTCACTCTGCTGTACTGTAGGTTACAATTGGGTCACTGCTATGGTGTTAAATTTGAATTCAATGATATAAAAATATTGTACACGAAATACGATTCTGAGCGAAGATGGTCTGCCAGCCTATAATATTACTTATTATATTTGATGATATATTGTGACTAAAGTAATTTATTTTACTACTAGTCATTAGAACTACTGTATGTTAAAATCATTTTTGTAAAAACTTACATATTTTAATCATTGTATGTATAAAATATAATGATATACTTTAAAGTTTCAAGTACCCACGAATAATATTTTTAAATTACAACAAAATAACTTGAATCATTATTATTGGTTATTCAATATGTAATTTCGTCCACATTTGAACATAAAAAAACTAAAAAAAAAAACTGTGCTTAAATATTTGAGGACTTTTTGGTTACAGAATAACCTACTAGCGTGCAACTTTGTTTTAAATATTCAGCACTCATCTATATAAGTTGAAAATTTTAAAATGTTCTTACTATACAATTATTTGTAAATTTTGAATGATATGAATTTTGTCAAAATTTGAACTTTAAATTCTTATAAAAAAAAATCGTGGTTATATATTTTTAATATTCGTTAACTGATATTGTAAATATATCAGAAGCCTTGTATTACATTTTCAAGCTATTTGACTCAACAAATACAATTTTATTGACAATTATAGAAAACTTAACTATAAATTTTAAAATTGAAAATGTGCTAAAACGGCTCAAAATGAGTCAAAATATTTTCAAAATTTTACCAAGTATATAAATTGATAATATGGTGTAAATTTAAAGTATCTGCAATTATTTGCTTTTGAATTATAACTATATTAATTATAACTTTTTATATAAATAAAAAAATCGATATATAAGAATAGAGTGAATAATGCTGTAAAAATGTAAACTTAAAAAGCTCAAATTATAGATATGAAAAGAAAAATTTGTATGAATTTCTAACTTAAAATAATTTGCAAATTTTCGTCGTTTTTATGTATTTTGTCATAATTTGTAATTCAGCAGTTCGCATAAAAATATTGTGGATTTTTTCAAATTTCTTTTCAATTTCCCTCAAAAAAACTTATGAGGAACCTTCTATTATATTTTCAAGTTTTTTTGGAGAGCTCACATTTTTTATAGACATTAATCAAAAATTTCATTTGCCTACAAATTGTTCAAAATGAATCAAATTATTTTGAAAATTGTATGGAAAATGCTAACATAAACATTCAGTGAAAATGTCATGTATCGCTTCGCCCAGAACTTGAAAGTATTTATATAAATATTATATCGTATTTACAAATGTAGTTTTTTGACCTTTTTTGACCTATAATACGCCTATATAATAATTTTGTAAACATTTCATCACGCATCGATTGGCTTAATTATAATTTATAAATTATTTCATTTATTTTCTTTATCTGAAAGTTTGATTGAGTTTAAATCACACACGAATAAAATAATATATTTCGATTGTGGAAATGGGATCTCTATTAAGGCATTTCCAGTTTTATTACACTGTTATTTTGAATGAAATGGACGGTTTGTGGCTCTGAAAATGATTGTTTATAAATTTGAAACCATGGTTCACAAGCTATGTATACAAATTAACATAAAGCTGCTCTTACATTTGTATTATTGTTTATGTAATATGTTGTATGACTTAGGTAAAAATTAACGAAGTATCGATTTTTGTTTTCAATGTTAATCAATGTGTTAATCAATCAATATGTATTTCATGTAAAACACAGTTACCTATACCAATAAGTCCCTGGGAAAAGTATTTAAACTATAGGTATTAGATCCAAGTAAAATACTTTTAATTTACAAAACTGAACAATTTTATGATATAGGTTATAGTTGGTTTGTGAATGTTACTTTTTACCGAACTTTTATTTCATCACAATATTTTTAACTCTTACGTACATACTCTACGTATGGAAGTAGGTACATATGAAAACTATTTTGGCTTTACAGTGTTATTATTTATCATAATAGTATTAATAATTTGTCACCTATGAAGTACTTATTATACTGAAATAATAAATTACAATTTTAGTGGATTTTTCGGTATTTACACTGACATTTTAACTGATACAATAAACACTTTTACACAATATTATTAGAACTTTAATTCCACTTGTGTATTATTTAAAAGTTTTTTACAGACTAATATGGTATTTTAAATTTTTAAACACTAACTAATTAACTAATTTTTCTTTCTTATTCTTCTAAACTGAGAGTTGCTGAATTTTTAGTTAGGTATAAATTCTTAACTGAGTTTTAAGTTTAAAAAATAAAATCAAAACAAGTCGAAAACCTAAATTAAATACTAAGTATTATATTATAATTTATAACATTTATAATATCCTTTACTGCTATAGAGGTACACATTATGATTTATTATACATTATAGCTGTATATTAGTATTATTAGTTATGTTAAAAAGTGTTTTACATAGAAGCCTAAAATGTAGAATTTTACATATGGCTCCCCTTTTTAGAGATTTTACCAATTTTAATGTACCTTATAATTATTTTAAAAAAACATACTAATAGTGTTTTTGTTTTTCAATTTTTCAATAAAATTGAAATTGAAACTCATCAGTTGATATAGAACTTAGTTTTTCAAAATATAAGTATATTATATTGTCTGATAGTTAACAAAGATTTTTGTTTGAAAACTTAAAAAACTTTGATGATCAGAGGATATAAGGAAATTATTTGAATACTTGCTATTATTTCATATATTTGTATAAATAACCTTAAACAGTTTATTCAATTTACAGATTAATCATTGGAAGAAAACTTACAGCAGTATTAATTAGTTTAATCATAATATTAACTGGACAATTTTTTAAAAAAAAAACCGATCTTATATAATTCTTTTGTTAAGATTTTTAAAGGAACTTAGAACTTTATTGTCTTATTTTTAAATATTTTTTCCATACATTTTTAGTGCTTCAAAATCCGTTTTCTAGTGTTATAAAAATATCATATATAATAAAGTCACATAAATTACTTCATTTTTTCCTTTTGTTTTGAGTACCTTATAAACGTCATAATAAAAACTTTTTTTTTTGTAAACAAATTCATTTCATCGATTGCGGTTCGTCTTTTCCCAGAATTTCTCAATTCTTGTAAATATTGAGGTAGTCCAGTGTTGTTTTATATCGTATTGGTTCACGATATTCCTAAACGATAAACACGCCGTAAAACTTTATCGTTAAAAGTTTACTTAAAGGACAGACGCAGACAGAGACAGTGTGGGGGCGATACGAATGACGCTCTCCTCTCGTAGGGTTTTATTTATATGTAAAGAAATTATTTACTTATTGTGCAATACTGCAATCGTATTGGAATCCGATATTTATGATTAGAGATGTTTTGTTTTATATTTTGACGATATTTAACTGGAGAGAAAATATTATTTCAATAGTAAATAATTCAAAGGAAGTCTATAAAAATGTATATTACCTATTATATACGAGTGTAGAAAAAAAATGTATAAATATTTAAATTGAATCCTCCCTTCCTATCATAATAGGACTTAGGTTTAGCTTATATTCATAGTGTATAATATCAATATGTTTTAATTTGTAGGTTTGTAAAGTAATTAATCGTAAATGTACTAAATTCTGAAATCAATTATGGCTTTTCGGTAATAACGGCTCTTTTATTTAACTTATTCTTCGGTTGATATGTACATATCGCTTGAGATCAATAATTTATATTAGTTTAAAGTCCAAATCGGAAAACATAATGTACACGAAAACGTCATTTATTTATTTTTTAAACACAGAACTTGTGTTTGTTGTTAAACGTCATATCTACATTATATTGCAGGAAGTTACAGTTTAATAATGTGTACATAAGTACATAATATGTCATATAGTATATTATCGTTATTAGTCTATATCGCTCGACGGTTATCGGAATTAAAGTACACACCATTTCAATGTTAAATATGCATTAGGTTAATAACTTAATATTTACAATATAATTTACAATTTTGTTCATATTTGTCCACACTTAATGTATAGATATAAATATAGATATATGTATAGATACCAACTAAAAATATTGTTAAGTCGACTTTTACTTTGTGTCCTTGTGACATTGAAGTATATATATATGTATACTATTAACTAAACTAAACTAAACTGAAAAATAAAATCATTTAAAAAAAATATACGTCTCGGAAAATCGGAGCGTAGTAAACGTATACATAATATTTACATACCTATATATTATTATAATACATAGCCACCAATAGTTCAATATAGATAAACATACTATTATACATAATACATACATCGTCCATTGTGGTCTGTATGTACGAGTGTGATCATTCATGTTGTATAGCTTGTATTGTTATGGTTAAAATATATATTTTAATATATTCAATATTTAATGGCAATAATATGGCTGACATATTACATGCATGATCAATATATTATATTAAGCATATATATCGAGCACAAGTTAAATTATTGAGATATGCAAAAGTATGCATAATTCAATCTCGTTTTATTTAAATTAAATTAATTTTTGACTTTGAATGTCTACTGCTACAAATAGGAAAAATCTAAACAGTCCAATCCTATGACTTCCGAGCCACAAATTCATCAAAATATTTTTATTATCAATGTATGATGGACATTGTAACGTCAAAAACTACAAGTTACAGAGTAATCTCAAATAAATCAACAAATCTCGATAAATATTAATGTTCCTAGTTAAAAATTTAAAAGAGTGTAAGTGGCAACATATTTCACAAGCCTGAGCTATGCACAATATATATATTATACAGGTGTAGTTAAGAGGGGCACTCGGGTACATATATTATATTAAATGCTATTCAATACATTTGCTTCTATTAAAATGTGAAAAATAAAAAAAACACTCATTCAAAATCGTTTAAATTTCAAATACAACATAATATTTTATACTATACCTATATTATGATGATGCATAACGAGTTTGGCATTAAAGTACCCACCTATCTATAACACAATCGCCGAAGTGGTTTACTCGGATTTTAGCTTTTGAATGTGAAGCGTGTAGGTGAACGCATTTTTATATAGGGTTTCCAACGATGTTTTTTTCCTGTTTTATGGTTTTTCAAGCAGTACTATATTATATTGCTTTTACGGTACCTATCTATTATTTGGAAATCGAGTCTAGATGTCACTTTGAATAGGTAGGTCGTAAGTATTTAGTTTTTCAATATTGCTTCAGTCGTTTTTTAAACGCAAAAACATTAAAAAGTATCGGCAACCTTTGAAAATCTTACCATTTTGGCACTCGACTGGGCTGCGTTCGTAATGGTTTTTTTGACACAGTGATTATATTACAATAGCACATTGCTTCTGAATTCATATAAATATAAAATAATATCTAACACTATCCTACGCTGAGACAAACAAAGACTAGACTAGTCTAGACTGGTCCCAATGTGTTCATTTTTAAACGAATTTATGTATACAATAGAGCACATTGTGTAATGAATATTTTAGCAATAATATGGGTATATAATATATCATTATTAAATTTTACTGAATGTATAATGTTTGAATACATTTTGTGGTTTCAGTTATGAATGTAAAATGTAATATAATCCGATAACATTTAATTTAATTAGGTAGTATACTTGTTTGGAACCATAAAAATAATAGAAATGCGTATAGCCTTTGTGCGTTAAGGGCGTTGGTTCCTCTACTGTTTGTGGCAGATCTCTATTTTGAAATTGCTATGGACATAGGCGTAATTAAGTGGAACTTGGATGAGGGACTGAGCTAAAATAAAACCACACTATCCCAAAATAACATGAAACAATGACGACAATTATAAAATTAAAATATTCTGATTGTTCTATAGAAATAATAATCATATGCTTCTATTACACAAAAAAGTTTTTAAAATATTATTCAGTATTTTATAAATTCCATATGGCTGTCAAAAACAAATCAAAATTAATAATATTTAAAAAATGACAGTTATGAGCATAAAAATATAAAAATAATCTTAAATAAAACATGTGAAGGGGTTGGTGGACATAAAGTAAGCAGGAGGCGAAACCCGATTATAGTATATTAATATATTATAATATAATATACTTATATATTATATAATATATTATATTATAATACAGTGACACTTCCTTTTAATGAAATATTGTGTTAAACGAAATATTATTGAGAACTAGAATCAAATTTGAACCAAATATATGTAATTATATTTAACAAATTATTTTTGTTGCTTATGAGACTTTGTAATATGAAAGTGTTTAATAATTTCGATTTGGTATATTTCTTTTTGTCATAATATAAAAATCATTTATAATTTAATCATTTATTAATATTAAGTTATAGTTATTCAAATTTTTAAATTCTCTCAAACCATATATTAATAATTGAACATTTTTGTAGAATAATTATAAAAAAAACACTTTTTCACTTCACATTTTTTATCTACCTACTTACCTTTACGCACAATGGGTATATTAATGGACATCAGCCAATCAAATTGCAAATTACATTATATTATACTATTCTTACATTTATTTCATATTCAAATTTTTTGTCTAGACAAAAACTAATCAATAAGGATATATTGTTTCCAAAAATAAACGAAATGAAATCATACTTCTTTTTGTCTTTTGTTAAATAAAATATTCATTATTCACCTAGGTATACATTAACAATAGTAATTTTTCCGTCTGTTCTTTTGTTATGAAATAAATAATAAAACACACATACTAAGTATACTTTAAGTTTTCAGTTATTTTATAGTTATATAGATATTCGTAATAATTATGTAAATAGCTATTAGCTGTATAGTGCACCTATTATACCCGAAATGTAATTTGTTTCTCGTTTAATCAAGTTTTATAGTTTTCCTTTTCATTTGTTTTCTTTTTACAATTATTTATTTTCGGTAATAATTGTTTGGACAGAATTTTCTCTCGCCTTGCATATTTGTATACACAGCTATAAGTACTTGTCTGAAATTAAAATATTTTTCAAGTATTATTTGGTGGTGCCTCAGAACTGCAGATGGACTTATTAACAAGTAACTAGCGAATCGTAAAAAGTCGCATAAAACAGTGGCATATTTGGTAAATATAAAAATAAAAAAAAGGTTTTTGGATGTGTTGGGAATTTGAGTAGGACGTTATTAATTAATATTCACAAAAAACGTTGTTTGCGCCGTTTGGTTTTAATGAAAATAATACGCAGTCATTTTCACGGCGATGATTGTATAATTTTTATTATTATTACTCGTATTAGCATTATCATTATTTTTCTAATAATATGAACCGCAATGTCACCACAATCTGTTAAATACGAGGGTTTACATTGAACATATGTGTTTTGAAATATTTCACGAAAAATTATTTTTATGATGAAAGAAGCCATCGGATATTTCATACTATTATACGAAAGTATGTCGACGAGTTGGGTGCCATTTGTTTTTAGGGGATCGGTTGACATAGAGATTAGAACGCTGGCCGTATGCGGCATTCCCATAGCTTGTCATCGATATAATATATATTGTATGGGCTGAGATCTGTTCACAATCGTTTTATTTTTTTCCAATGCCGTCGTGACAATAACAATATTGTTATGGTCGCTTTTATAATATTTGTAAATATAATAATATACGACACCGAGTTATCGCGACATATGCTTATTATTGCGTCCCATCCAAAACGGTGGCCTACTTTACTATGTAGAGTGGTCTATCTATATCTACACTCCACTACTGCAGCAAAGGGCGCTCCTGTAACGTCCCATCGTAAGCTGCTGCTCGCCGATGATTCGGTGTCTGTGTTATACAGTGCGATTCACCAAGCGAGCCCACCCTCTTTTTCTATTTCAACAGTACGCAGTTATTCAAAACATGATTTTCCAGATTTTTACATAATATCATTTACCATGTTTTTAAATTCTTGAGATTTTTGTTGTACTACCGCTTAACTAGTGGAAATACAAACATCTGTTTTTCAAATGACAATATTTTCTAAGGGGGAGGGGAACTGTTTTAATTTTTAATTTAAATATTATAACCTGTGGGGGCTTACACGCAGTCCGCTGTAGTCATTAATATAATATCAAATATGAAATTGAAATTATAGAACTATAGTATGACAACATATTTTTTAGAAATCTGTGGCACATGTATAGTAAGTATATTATATGCATAAAAACGACCAGAGGGGGTGTTTCACCACACAATATACCTGCAAATGGTGACATGACGTATCATTCTTGGAATATTATTAGATCGAATCATATTCCGTTCTGCTTTTGGTATGGTCGAAAACAAATTGTAATTGGGCCCGGATCGCAATCGCAAAGGCCCTGCAGTCAACAAATGTCCATATTTGCTTTTCTCTCCTTTAAATCTACCTGTTCTATCCACTGGCAATCGGTACATATAGGTACTTATGGGTATCTACATATAAATCACATTTAAATATGTCAGAGCTGGGCATGATTTCAAATCCAAAATCTAAAATCCACTCCGAATTTTAGATTTTAAAATTCAGTTTTAAAAGGATTATGATTTTTGATTTTAAAATATCGTTGTAATGAGTTTGGTTTTCGTGTTGTCAGTTCTCAACATCGACGTAGATAATACTTTTTTATACTTTTTTAGTTAATAGTTTTGAACAATTAATAAAAAAAAGTGGGTCTATCAGCCGGTTACTAGTTACCACAGTTATTAGATACATACTAACCGATTTAAGTTTAGGATTTTCAAAATCTTTTATTCAGTAATTTTGGAGTTGGATTTTAAAAATCATTTTTTTTTAAGGATTTTGCATAGCTCTGAAATACGTCCTACAGCATGAATATTTTTCGAGTAAGTACTATACCTATAATCCTTATAACGTGTTTCATAACGTCACAAGGTAAAACAGCTAAGAAAAAAAATACAGAACTACCGTAATTTTAAAACCTGTTCATTTCTCACTCAGCTAAGAATCAAAAATAGCGTTTTTAGAAACTTGTTGGTCGTGAGTTGCGTGGCTATTATACCAGAGTTGTACCCATATAGACAGACTATTTTTGATTGAATTACACACCGCCCAACTGCTATCGCGTACCTACTTTATTTACTTGCAGTACATTCAATATTGGTATCATTAACAGTTATAAGTCGTAATATACATATAGTATTATCAACGACCATATATTATTTAACCCACAGACCTATAATATGTAATTCTTTAATACCTGGATATAGCAAAATATTCAGTAATTAGAATCTGTCTTCTTAAAAATATTTTTAAAATAGTAAGGTTAAACATTGTAAATTTTCTTAAGTTTATTTAAAAAAAAAATCAATAAACCATAAGAGCTTTCATATTACAAGAGAAGTATAAGCAATAAGCATAATACAGTATGTGAATTTTCTAACATAATATGTATATGTAACAAAATATATTTTATGTTTTATTCAAAAATCTTTTGGCCAGACATGTCAAAACAGAAGTATCGAAATGAATATTTGAGTTTCTTGAAGAATGCCTCTGTGCCTATATAACACCTAGACTTCGTGTTTTCTTTTGTACTTATACGTTGCATGATTATCAATAATGATTACAATATAAGCACCAATATTAAATTCAATTTTGTATATATTTTTTCTAATTTATTAATAATGTATATTTGCACACTGTTTATTTCTTAATTTATCCGTACAATCTTGCCTAAATTGTATTTAGTATACATTTTGTAACTCACTTCCTCCTCCAAAATTAAAAGTTATAAATATAATAAAAAAGTTTATTTTCAAATCAAATTGATATATCTTGTATTTGACTAGTTCAAAAAAAATTAAAATAATAATACTTTTGTCACGAATATGGATACATAGGGCTTAGGCCCCTAAACCTTTATCAAGTAAGTGAAAATAGTTACTAAGTAAATAGGTATTATTTAGTTTTACAATTTTAAAACTGAACCAAATAATTCTTATTTGAAAAAACAATCCAAATAAATTTTCAGATTTATAGCGATACAAAATTAAGAATGGCATATAACGATAAAAACAATGTTTTACAAATATTGTTCAAATTATTTTTTAGACTTTCATTCATCTTTTATCCCTCCACGGGATCGTTGAAGATATTTCTATAGAACTTATATGTGCATCTCTAAATATTTTAAATGAACAACTATTTTCTGTTTATGTTTTGAAAACGTACCTATATTGAAATACTATTTCCACATATTTTATGGGCTGAGACGCCATCACCAAATCCATGGTAAATATTGACTAATGAAAGTCTGATAAATAAAAAAAATATTGTTTACTAGATAAATACTAGTACCTACGTCACACACATTTTAGAACAACAGACAGGGCTGAAAGTTTCCATACTACATACAACGCACAGCTTAACAGTGCTCATCTACCGCAATTTGTTGTTATAACCATGACTATAACTATGGTTATTACTATTCGTATTGAAACTCAGGTAGAAACAGTTACCAAATTATAATCCATTTCCAAAAGAATAATAGAGGAGAAATCAAGGGAAGAAGGAATGACAATTAAATTTATCAGTAAGGAACTCAATGAGTAGGTATGTAAAAAATAATACTTCAGAAATTAATGTAGTTACGTATCTAGCTGTAGTTAAGTATAGTTATAAATAGGTATCGCGGCTTTAAATTTAATTTAAATATTATACAACATTTAATTTGCACATTTTTTAAAATTATTTACTTTTGTATTATATTTTATTTACTTATAAGGTATGTTTGTCTTTTATGACGTAGGCTGAGCGTGAATATATACAATTCTGCTATTCTGTGGTTTAATTTTTTTTTAAACTTTGAACTTCATAAAGTTATAACATTCTTGTTAAGTACTCAATGTATTAGACACTTTCTGAATGTGATAGTTGAATTTCTAACTGTATTTAAACATTGAATAATAATTGTGAAATAACTGAAATTTGGTGTAACACAATTTGGCAACGTCGCTTCCAATTTCACGCTCCGTCGTACGCCTTTAAAGAGTCAAAATCCTCTTCTTTGTTATTCGGCACTACCCACAATCGTATACCCAAAATGGCCAAAAAGGTACAACACGCATGATTATCGTACTCCACTGGTTATTTTCGTGGTGCAGTATTTCTTATAGGCGATATAAACACGAACGATAATAGTTTTTGTGTGTTTCCGTAGGGTTTTGCATTTGGTGAAACACATGTGGTGAGAGTATAATATGATAATAATAATAATAATAATAATATGACCCTGTGACCAGATAGTGTAAGAATATTTTATCACAGATAAAATTATGCGAGTCTGTACACTGTGAATTTAACTCAATTTGATTAATATTACGTGATTTTGTCAGTTGTATATTTACTCCGATAATAATCCGTTGATACATATTATTATTATTAATCTATGTAGGTAATTATTACTTATTTAGTGACGGAAAAAACTCAATTTACGATAAAATCTCTAAGTATATAGGTTAAAACGATAAAAAAAACAAAAAACGATTTTGAACACCTTATAAATGTTGAGTTAATTGTATCAAAGTTATTTTTGTACCAAATAAGAGAAGTATAAATAGTAGATATTGAATGTAAATTGCAAATGGTATTTTTATGTATTCATGTCGATAACTTATATAGTTGGGGATGTGAGGGCCAAGTAATTTTAATCGGGAGTAACCGAATTGGTTTCCATTTGGCCGGATTGGTTCCCATTCGAAAAGGTATTTTATTAAATTGAGCCGAATTAGTCCTCGTTTGTGTGCCAGTCAAATAGTTTCAATTTTCATTTTTAAGCATTCTTTTGCAATAGTAAATTATATGTATGTATAATTGATACAAAATATAAATGATATAGTATAAAATATAAATGAACCTGCACTCTATAATATATACAATAAAATAGTTGTATTGGCGTTACATGAAATATCGATGTAATAATGCAATTAAACTTACCAGCAAACAGGAAACAGATAAAAAATTCTTGGAAAACTGTATGACTGAGTACATTAATGAGAAACTCACACGAATTGAATATTTGAAAAAAGTTTGCTTCAAATTTGTAAATTAACGATTTAAAATTGTATGTATTAAATTTTTTTTATTATTTTGTGTATCTAAATGATGACTGGTTGACTTCCACATCAACTATTTTAAATTTTATATATATATTATATTTTATTTTTTTAGCACATAACCGCACATTTTTAACCAAGCTTTCATTAAAATTGACAGTCCTAAGCCTGCGAAATTTAGGAGGAATATGTGAGTTATTAAACGGGAACCAATTCGACTTAGCTTATTAAAACCTTTTTTCAAAGGGGGAACCAATTCGGTATCAATTTTTTAATCAATCCCACAAATGTAGGCCTATTCGAGCCTACGGAAATACTTATTACTTAGGTAGGTACTTATAACTATATATTATAGAATGGCGTGGCCTTATATAATATTATAATAGGCATGTTGTGGATTTAAGAATATTATTATAATAATAATATGATCTCCTCGTTAGGTATTTTTGGCTTTGAAATTCCACCCGATCCCAATGCGTGCTCGTGTACCTATAGGTGAAAAATTATTTTTATTTTTTATCTAGAACTTTTACAATCTGTACTAAACAAAAAAGTATAATAAGCATAATGAGTGGGTTTTTTTTTTAAATTTAGCGCAGTAGCTTGGCTGACTTGAGAGAAGAACCTACCAGTGAAGGTTCTACGGCATTGGTGAAATATAGTATTAAAATGTTTAACGATGTTCAAATGAAAATTAGGGATTTTTGTTTTTAAATATTATGTGACGTGTAATATGTTTGATAGTTTATTTTTTTTTTAAGATTGTTTATCATCGTGAACCAGCTTCTTCCGCGTTACGTCCCACAATAATAATAATTGTATTATGCCACATGTTCAAACAACTGCAACACAGACAGTCAGTTTGCATTTTGTAGATCGCTGTAGTTATGTCATAAAACCATATGAAAAAAAATAACGATTACAAAATTATATAATAAGCTATTATAAAGGTCTGGGAATGCTGTGCGAATAAACAAATTAAAACAAATTAGACCAAATGATTGGATTTTTCGCAGTTATAGACCCGCGATGCTTGATGACAATATTATTATGTATATACCTCTATAGCATGACCACGAATTGTTTTATGTATTGTGTTACCATTAAATTATATGAAATCGGTTATTAGAATAGGTACTGTATTAGTTGAAGTGCTAAGTATTTATTTAAAAATGAAATCAATAGTTTATCTAGAAATTGTGAAATCTAAAAACTAGATTCATTCTGTAATATACAATCCCCTATTGAGAATATAGCTTAGTAAATTCATATAAAATTATCATTTTCATATTATTATTAAAAATATTGATTAAATATTCAGGAATAATAATATATTTTATACTATGGAAATATTTTTTACCCAGGTGCATTTAGAACAGAATGAACATCTAGATAAAAAAATTGACAATATCAGTATTTATTTAGCTTTTATTATTTAGTATATGATAACAGTATATGAAAATACCTACAGTAATACGATTACGTGTAATACAACTATTGTTTAAAATATTTTTAAAATTAAGTTAATTTATTAACCACCTAAATGTATATTTTAAACACGTAATACCTTTTTATTGTAACAACATTTAAAAAAAATGTAAATAACACGTGACACTTAAAACTGAAGTCTTAAAATAATATGTATAAATACATATGTTGTACTATTTTACACAATATAACTGACCAATCAATGGGAACTTATAAAATATTTAGTTGAATTATAAATTATATAGTTTACTGCCTTAATTTGGTCGATATAAAGTACCTAGGTACCCAGATATTTCATGAAATAGCACCATTTAATACTCAAACGAAAACATATGTACCTACACACAATCTTATTATTTTGTTATAGACTACAAGAATCGCGGTAAAAAATTACTCAGGCACACCAAGAATATGGTTTATAAGTATATTCATAAAATCATAATATTGAACGTATGTATTATTTGATCTGCAAGTAGGTACCTACATAGAGAGAGTGCATAATATTATACATTATCATGTACGACCCCGTCGGACTATATAGGTACTTTATAAAATAAATTCAAAATATTCGTAAGCTACGTTATCAAATATCAATATTCAAATTAGTTTATTTTATGTAAAGTTAAAGGTGTCGTGGAGTTTAATGTGTAGGTACATATATAAATGGACAATCAATCAAAAAGTTGGCTTCCGCCTATTTATACGAGTTGCTACATAGTCATCATAAATCACAATATAATTAAATTACTGTTTTTATTATTTATGATTTAACGACAATTTATACTACCTACCTGAATCATAGATTTAACTTTATTGTAAATTACTTTTTAATGTTTTAACCTTACCTAGATCTGGTAATAGTAGTCTAGTCTCCAGTAATATAACAAAAATTACATAGATGCTTATTGACTATTTTATAGAAATTAGAAATAAATGTATATTTAAAATTCATTATTTTGTAAATTGTTCCCTTATACGCAAATAGTTTATTACATCTTATCCGTTGTCATTGTACGTTTATGAATATTGTTTACCATATTACCAAATATACGATGATGTAATTTAAACTTTTTTTTTGAAACTTATAAAATTATACCCATTTAAGTTTAAGGCCATATAAATGTGATATACGAGGGTACTGCATTTTGTGTTTATATAATATGCGTATACTCTATAACTCCGACAAACATATCAAATTTATCGCCTTGAAAACTGAAGGGGCTTTTTTTCAGATAACTTAATATTAGTTCATTTAACATTTTGCAGGAATATAGTTTTATATTTCATTGATATTTATTGTTTTAATCAGAGTGCATTTATTAATGATCATATCATTTTAATTTTGTTACTCCAGTAATTATTTATATAAACGTCATAAAGATTTAAAAGTTTTGAACAAAAAGCTTTCAAAAAATGTCCTCGCATATAGATATTGAAGAAGTTACAGACGAGCTCACAACCCCTGTACTATGGTTAAAATGTGACTTGAACTTTAGTCAATACAAATATTTTGTTTATAACAAGTTACTAGCAAATTTTATATTTTAATGGCGTAATATATTATGATTTTATTACTGAACTTTTTTTTTCAGAGAATTTTTTGTATCTTATGACCTGTTTATCATGTCTGTACACAGTGTAAAGCTCAATTAAGAGAGGAATCCAATTACAAATTGCAATTCACCTCGAAATCTGACGAAGGGCTTCAAAAAGTCATCAAATAACAAATGAAATTATTTAAACAATTTAATGTTATTTTCTTATAGTAAAAAATCCAGAAATGAAATTTTTTAAAGTAATAACTATAATATAGGTAGGTACAATGGTACATTTTCCGATCTATGATTGCTTGGCCTTCCTCTTCAATATCTCTGTAGTGATTCTATACGTATATAATATTTAAAAAAGCCAAACCATAGTAAGTCTGCACAAAAATGAGCAAAATATATTGCGTGATACAATATCCTTATCAGTACATTTTAGAAACGTCGATAACGATAAATTATCAATACGCCCGCAAGGATAATACATTATTTATGAAAATACCACTGTTGAAAAAGGAACCGAGTGACCCACCCTTTGCGTACTCGTTTCATATACGCCGCTGAATAACACACGACTATATGAAATTAATGTACTTGTAATTAATATTTTATTTTCATTACGTTTTTAAATACTAAAATATATTTCGATAATTGCTTGTTAGCTATACTTATACTTATAATGTCATTACTATAACGCTATATATATATGATATAAAGAAGTTTTATAATTAAAAAATTTAATTAATAAAATTAGGAAAAACATTTTCATCAAGCGTTTTATATTTTCTGATTTTCATATAAATATGTATGGTATAATGTGATGAAAGAAAACCGTGTGTAATTATTTTAAATTAGTAAATAATAATTGTGTACCTACTTAAAATAAAGCATAGAAAAAGAATTTATATTAAAAATATAAAGAAATGTAGAAATAAAACCGATTTATCAATATTTATATTGGTATCGGTTACCACGGAAATAAATTGTTAGCACTGATAGACCGACAATACGGGAATTTACAGACTATAAAAATCTGAAAAATTGTGAAATACTTAATATTGACTCTTGACTTTTAGAATACTCAATACTCAAACCTACAGTATTTTACATAATTCAGTATTTATTAATTTCTTTTCGGTTTGTTTAAAATTTTAAATTGTTACCTTATGATTATGTTTTGTACACTATCAGTATTGCAGATAGAAAGATGGCACATAAAATAATTCACAACACCAATTAGTTTTTACTTTACGGTCACTTACCTATAGCTGCTATTATTATTTGCTATGACATTTTATAAATTATAGTTTTTCAATTTTTTATACTACCTACCTACTCATCGAAAGGCAATGCCACCTGCAGTAAAACAAATTTATTGATTGTAATAAAAGAAAGTATTTATAAGTTGTGTGGTGTACCTATACAAGTTAATTCGGAAGATTTTTTTAAATATTTTATTTCTCAACACATATTTTATCATGCCAATAACAAGCGTGGATATTATAACGCATAAGTTATAGGTATTAGGTATTAGTTATATACTTATATACCTACTTATATAACTTGGGTATAAAATAACCTAACCCAACTAAAAGATATAAAATGCTATAGGCAACAACATATATTGCGTACTTATTAGGTACACACATAGAATATAAGTGTATAACGTGTAAGCGTATTCCTTAAATACATGTGTTTTTGATTAAAACTTTTATTTTCATTTTATCGTTTAGACTTCCAGAAAGAAATAGAGAGAAATAATTACAAGAGGTCGCAATTTTATATTTTTCCTGGAAACCTAATACTTCTAAGTACGGTTATTATTTTGAAAGGTCAAAATATACTATATAAAAATTACTAATCTTAAAAAAAGTTTATAATAATTTGTTTTAAAACTTAATTTTTTTTTAAATGTACAATTGGCAACTCACAGTCATACAATAAAAAATAGTATAGGTAAATTGAAGTTTAAGTTTAAGTTTGGTTGATAGAAATCTGCATATAGGCAATCAAGTTATAAGTCAAAAGTTTAAAGGAAAATACGAAGCCTAAAAAGTCTATGGTATAAAAGTCCGCTTAAAATTGGCTAGTAAAAAAAAAATGCAATACGATGAAAATTTAACGTTAAAATTAATATTATAATTTTAATTTTAATTACATGATTTACCTGACATAAGTAATAACTATTCTCGTAGGTGGTACTACCTACCAGTATCGTCAATATCACAACTTAGTGATACTAATTTTAGTTCACTAACTTTAGTGAACTACTTTTTTCGGACTTCGAACATTGTTCGACTTCTGGGAGCACGCAACATTGAACCATTAATTTTATCTAAACTATCTGGCTTATCGAGTTTTTCTTATACCACCATATTATACTCGTATACAATTTTCGTATGAATAATTAATTCAATTTTTTTTTCAAACTAGACTTTGTAATTATAATAAATTACTGTATTCTTATTTTTTTAAATAAATAATTTCTACTTTTACTTTAAGGATATCGTGTTTTTTTACCACTAACTCAAAAAAGCCGACTTTGTATGCTTCAGTTTTTTTTATTTAGGACTTTTGTATTGAGATTGTTTTTCCCAGAAGTGTTTTGACCTATAACTTTTTTTCACCACTATCCAGTTACACGTTGAAATAATTTATACATAAATTATAAGAATGCATCCAATTCAGGATAATGACTTATTTATAGAATAATTTAAACAAGTGTCATTACACACCAAGCAGTTACCTTTTATAATCGAATCAATATTTATTTATTTACTATCATGCAGTCAATTGGGCATTAGTTGCTAGTTGTTATATTAATACAGCTGTTAGTAAAATTTTTGTGAGATAAAAATGTACAAACAAATTAAGGTGGTAAGCTATTTAAGAAACATTAACATTTATACATGAAAATACATATACCATACTTTAATACTTATTAACTAAATCCCTATAGACATTGGACGTATGTCGCTATATTAACAGGATCACGGAGACCATATTATATAGTTCGTAAGTTCGTTGACTGAAATAGCACGTGCAAATCGTACAATGTACGAGGTATTTGCTTGTCTGCTATAGTACGACGACAAGGAATTGAAAAATTTAATTTGACAAGGAATATTGGACAGTAAATATGTCCGTTAAGTAATTTGAAGATAAAGCAAAGATCTAACTTTATCCTTTTTGAATCCAATGATTCAGGGTTTAACAACAAAAAAAAGCTAATAATGGCTAATAAGACGAGTGAGGTTGACGTGCACGTGCGTACGACCACATCTAAAGGATACTATGTTCTCGGAAAACGACATTGAATAGACTCAATTATTCGTATTGAATTTACAGCGCTCGCGGTGTCTTGCAAACTACAGAATTATATTAGTCAAACACCGAACGTATATTATATAGACGTGCTTTCAGTGCAGCTGGATTTTCAAAGTCTTTACAGCCGACCTGCAAGATCCAGCATAGGGGAGGTTTTATTTTGCATATTAATACGTTGTGCGTTTAACGACAGAGACATCTCGAAATTACCTATACCTAAATCTTTGTTCTGGTAAGCACAAGTGAGTTGAGAATTTTTTAAGTAATATTATTATGGCATGGAATTTGCTTTACATTAAAAGTAATTATTTTGCATTTATAAACATTTACGTATGCATTATTAAGGTTAGGTTAGGTTAGGTACTAGGCTAGACACTAGTTGTTGTTTAAGTAATTTCAATACAATATGACGTAATGGTATACTTACACTCTTTTTTATCAGATGAAATTATCTGATTTGATAGTTAACAACTTAAAATAATGGCATCCTAGCAGATTGATTTATTATATCTAGCTAATATTGAGTATTTTAAATACTCTACTTGACAATCAACTATCAAGTTAGATATATATATTATCCATCATTGACTCATTCTACCCATTATCTGAGAACATAATACTGATAGATTGTTTCCATTTAATCCCGTATTCGAAATACTTAAGCTTGATTCAAAAAGTTGAAATTTTACATATTTTTCTACTCGCGCGTTATGCAAGCACCTCTAGAATTGTTGATGGGTCAATAAAGATGCCGTATAGATGTTCTAGCCGGCAGCCGGTCCGTATATATACATTTATATATATAGGTGTTACATATATATGTATTCGATGATGATAAATTAAACAAAACTTAATCCATACGACTAAACTAAAACCATATACATATTTATCCCATTAACTGAAATTAACCTTGACATACCGAATATACCAGCCGGTCATTACTCCCCACAGAACAGTTAGTATATTAGATTATTATATGTATATCTATACGCTCACTATAATAGTATTACACAGGTCTGACTAACTGAACCAAAAATCGAAATATTGGGGATCGGTCTATTTGAGGGGCCTGCACTCCTATTATCGCACCCACTTCTCACTTCCTTCTTCATCATTTCATCGTTGGGCACTCATCTTAGACTCGGTTGTCCATTACGCACTGCACGTGTGTAGTTTTACGCTGGTATATATAATATGTAATATGAAAAGACCCGTCAGTTGTCTTAAGAGAGTGATGATGGTTATTGGTACATATAGGTATAACACGTACAGTTTACACACACCCGATCTGAGAAAAATCGCATTACAATTATTATTACCATTAAGTTATTGAGATTGATTCGGAAAATAATAGCACAATATTGGTAGTTTCACACAGCATATCGTTTTACAGCTGATTATTCATTTTGTGTTTACATATTAATATTAGACGCGTGTTGAAATTTTTGAAACATCGTTAGTCACCCGCCGACCTTAGTGTATATTGTATAGCAGCCAGCGAATTGACAGCTTTACTGCCGTGCGTGTTTACAGACAAGCTAGAGGGATTAAACATTTGAATCAATATTTTAAACACTTATTTTACCATAATTATTGTATTCTTTTGACAAATTATGTCAGTGGTTATTAATATAACGGTCATTGAAATACTGTTTGGTACGCACCTACTTAATAGTTAAAATATATTGTTAAACTGTCAGCGAGGTGATCCAAGAC
Organism: Myzus persicae; assembly: GCF_001856785.1. Taxonomy (NCBI): domain Eukaryota; kingdom Metazoa; phylum Arthropoda; class Insecta; order Hemiptera; family Aphididae; genus Myzus; species Myzus persicae. The sequence continues at coordinate 136,855 of NW_019103878.1, forward strand.
GATTTTTATTATGCCCTTTTTATTAACATATGGAAGAATAACATCATTATAAAAGGGATAATTATAGGGACCGATTCTTCAGAAAATCTTAACAGTGCTCCTTCCCAGCTGGCGATCGCATTGTTCTGTGTGTCTTTATTACCCTCTAAATTATTTTTAAGTGCTCGTAAACACGACATAAGCCCCTTCAAGTAATTATTGTATTGGACCCATATTATATGTACGTTACCTACCACATTTGTACATATTTTTTTAATTTGTATTTTATTACACCGTGAATGAAAGTTGGAATTAAGATAAAAACAATTATTTTAACACAGGACAGTTACTTGTTTGAACCTGTAAGAACTAAAAACCATAATTCCATAAAAAGTACAACTGAAATGTGGTCATTTAATTTTATTTCCAATTTTATACCAAAAATAGATGGACCATCAGAACTGAACATAATATTCATTGAAACCAACTGGGACTTAGGTATATATTTGGATATAAGAACGGTTAGATACATATGATTTCCGAAGGAGTCATCACAGAATAATTAATTAAATCTCATTTATTCTGTGATTTTAATATTAATATTCATATTGTATTCCATTTCTAACAAATTTGTTGTTCCCGATGACTAAATTTTAACTTTGATCCATCTTTCAAAAAATGTTTAACGATTTTAGAAAAATATAATAATTAAGCTCTTTAAAGTAAAAGTTCAAAAATAATATTGTTCATTAATAATATTTAATTCATACAGTTAAAATAATAAAAAAATATTAATATAAGAATAAAATAATATTGCAAGTAAGACCTATATTATACACTATTCTACATTTGATTTTGAAAAAAAATTCAAGTGAATCTTATGACTGTACAAATTAGGTATTCACATATGTGATTCAGTAATCATTGATGTAATTTAAACATTAATACGATACCTATATTATCATGGTTATAATGTACAGCTGATTGATTGCATGACGTTTGATCACAGGCCACGTTTGATCCGTTTGACAAAGGTTCTCGGAAAGATAAATTTTTAACCAGAGGAAACGCCGTGTTTAAAATATACATCAACCAATATAATATTATGGCGATAATAAAACGTCCATGCACCGAATAGTATTTGTCGGAAATTACTAATAATAATTTAAATGACACAGCCGTTTTAATTATCTGTTAAATGTTTTCGGATATTATCCATCGCAGGAAGTAGGTACAGGTAGTGGTACAGTGGGTTAAAATATAATATAATATCGGTCCACTGAGAGTTAAAACTTTGAATAGCAAAAACCTCGTTAAAATGGGTTAGAACAACATTTAGTTTAATACTTATAAATATAAGTATTAAACTTAATGTTGGGTCTGGATTTTCGTGCAAATGCATATTCTTCTACAATTGACCTAGAATAATTTTGATTAAAAATATCGACAATTTTTTTTTGTTGCATATTTTTGCTTATTTTGGATGAAAATGCATATTAATTGCATATTTCTAAATAATTGCATAAAAGTTACATTTTAATAAATAGTTGATGATTTTTTGTTAGGCAAGGAGAGTGTGCTGCCGAGATAAAAGTTATTTTAAGCACTAATTGGGAAATCAGTCTGAGTATTTGTGTTATCTGCACCTTAGATACATGCAATGCACGAATTGTGTTTCAATTAGTTAGTGACTGTAATTTGTTGGTTTAATTTACCCACCGCAGTTTATGTGTCCGTATAAAATTATATTATATCTACTTTAGTGTAAAATTTTATTATTTTTTTCTAAGAAAATGTCAAAATAAAGAAAGCTCATTGTTACGTAAGAGATTACCCAGGTGTCTTTCGTATAGATGTAGCTATATTATTTTGGACTTTTTGTGAAACCAGCGTATCGTGTTATATAAAATCATAGATTAGGTACTCAATATTAAGGAACTTCAGAGCACATCGAACGTAGTAAGTTTAAATCAAACAAAGACCAGGTTAGTCAACAGTTTATAAAATATTCGCTTGATCAAACTAGAACAAATAATCAACATCTTAATGAATTTAATTAATATATTTGTACCTTAATGGTGGCAAATGATAAACCACTTTGGAAACTACAAAACCCAAAATTTAAATGTTTTTTCGAAAAATATATTAAATTAAAATTACCAGAAGAATCGACATTACGAAAAAACTATGCTCCGTTGTGATATGAAGACGTATTAAGTAAAATCCGAAAATAAGTAGTGGATAATTCTATATGGGTATCAATAGACGAAACTACTGATGTCCGACGGCGTTACCGTGCATGCGTAATGATTAGTAACCTATTGTCAGAAAATTCTACAAAACCAATAATATTCGAAAACTTTGAAAAGGCTAACTATCAAATGATTTTAAAATTGTTAAATGGTTCCATGAATATACTGTGGTCTGAAAAAGTATTACATAATAAAGTATTAATTTATGTGACAGACGCTGTACCATACATAATAAGATCTGGAAAAGCTTTAAAAGTGTTTTATCCTAAACTAACTCACATTACATGTATGGCCTACGAAGGTATAGGAATTTGAAAGCCATTAAGAATAAATTCCTAAAAGTTGACATGTTAATTTCTAACACAAAAAAATATTTTTAAGGGCACCTGCTCGGGTAAATATTTTTAAAGAAATGTGGCCAAATTTAAGTTTACCACAAGAGCCCGTTATTACTCGTTAGGGTACTAGGCTTAATGCAGCTTTTTACTATGGTAAAAACTTTGATAAGGTTAAAGAAGTTATCAATACATTTAATAAAACAGATTCAATGTCTATTAAAAAAGTTCAAGATTTAATTAAAGACAATTCAATACAAAATGAACTTGCAGCAATATAAACAGATTTTCAATGCATCACAAAAACCATTTTAAAAATAGAAAAACCTACGAAAAACTAATCGTTGGTTAAAAATGTTAAAATTAGGTTAAGTGAAGGAGAAATAGGCATACTTAAATTAATTAAAGTATTTTCGAGGAATCCAAGGTATTCTCAAATTATAAAAATGTATGGAATATTAATCGGAAAAATAAGCAATGACAACGAAGGCATTGAAGAGCTGGCACCTGAAGACATTTCTTTTTAAAGTATGCACCTACCGCGTCTTTCGACGTAGAAAGGAGATTTTCAACATTAAATCTATGCCACCTGACAATCCTAGAAATTTCGAATTTGAAAATTTAAAATCACATGCTGTAACTTCAGGTTGGTACTCGTTCCAAAATTAGGATTACATTTTTTGTTACCTATTAATTTTGTATTTATTTAATTGAGCAATAAAAAAAAACGTTCAAAAGTTTGAACACATTTGTACGCAGAAGTATACCGATATTTAAATTGTTTTTTTTCACATATAATATATTTTGTATTGTTTTAAAATGTTCAGTTTTTTTTTTTAACACACAATAAACATTTTTTTTGCATAATAATCCAGGCCTTATAAGTTATAATCTATCAAAATATAGCTCGGCTAACTGAGTGTTCAACTCTGTGACTGGTCACTGGTTCTATCTGGGCCTGGAAACAGGAATAAGAGTACGACATCAATACATCATACTATGAGTATCAGTGGATATTTTAACTAGTATTATACTAGCTCGGACTTATTGTCTCTCAGTGAAATATTTTAGTTTTCCAGTGGGGAGAATTTTTAATAACTGAGTGCAATAATTTATTTTTTATTTATTAACATGTCTTTTTTTAATTAAGAAAAACCAATATTTACAATCTGAAAGTACAATCAAATACAACAAGACGCAATATAAATTTAAAAAGAGTCTTAGCAGCTTGCTAGTGAAGGGCCGAGTCCATTAACACTAATTCGAGAATTTTAGCATGCCTAAAAACATCTTAATCATAACATATTACTTATATAGGAGAAATAGAAGTAAAATGAGTAATTTCGAAATATAATTAGGTACATAAGTATTCCACTATTCTTATTTTTCTAAAATGTCTCCGCTCTAGTAATTGTTTTTCATCGAATGATAAACGGCTCAATTCAAATTAAACACATCAAATACTACTGTGACCTATTCAATGACGAGGATGCCCATTCTGATACCCACTATATTGCAGAAGGAGTTCCCCAGTTTTTTTAAAATTTAGATTTAATGAAATTTTCAATACTTACATTTATCTAGAACGTTAAAGGTTAACAGCTGGGCTTGGATTTATGTTATGTACTAAAAAATCACGAAATATGTTCTTAAAAATACGCATTTATATGCAATAAAAATGAATAAATGTCCCGTAAAATATGCTCGTAAATACCGAGTTCAAAAAAAAATGCTATTTGATTTTAAACAATTATAAAACAAACATATTAGTAATATGTTTGTTTATTAATTTTTTATTGAATATCAAGATAGGATTTTCAAAAAATAGTACAAAAATGATAATAACCACATGTTATACAGATACCTGAAATATTGAGAGAAAAATAATGTGGTGTAAAACAATTATTTTAGAGGTAGACTTTAAATTTTTCTTTTTTTTTGCTGCTTATAAACTGGCAATCTCTAATAAAATCTTTATTTCTCAAAACTGTTGGTAGGTATGTAAATTTTTAACTAGTAAAATACTAAATATTACCATACAATTGTACATTTTGTGTTTGTATTTACATAGGGATATTATAATTGTTCCAAACGAAAATTCTATAAAATATTCTCTGATGTGTAAAGTATATTATATATACCTATTGTTGTAATAATCGTTTATTTAAATAATTTAAGAAATATATCATTGTATTAAAAAATAATAACATTTTTAACAACCAACATATTTAATCGCTTGGAGTGAATTGTTTTTATTAAGCCGACTACACACACTTCGATCGTTACGGTCATAAACGTTATCTATAATGATTAAATACATTATAAGATAGATGTGTCATCATTTTTATTTACACTCTTTTGTACGTCAATTATTCAAATAATCCAAAATTGGAATTGAAATATAGTACCTATATAGATAGCAGAGCAATGCAAGTATTGATTTTACAAAGTTGTGTGTGTATGTGTGTGTGTGTGTGTGTGTGTGTATGTGTGTGTGTGTGTATGTGTGATTGTATTTTTCACGTCTGAAGACACTTTTAATAGCAGAAAAAATGATTCGATTTTTAACTTCAGTTTTTTTTTGTTAGTAAAGTGGTACTCAGGGGAGACAAAAGTAAAACATTATTCATTTTTCTTAATAATTGGTAAAAACTAAAAAAAATTAGTTAAAAACGGAAATTTTCACACAAACCAGTTCAAATCAATTTTTATAGTCATCTGTACTTCAAAAACTTATAATAATAGACGGTACTTGACATTTTCACAAAATGTGCATACACCTAATTATTTTTTATAAATGGTGTTATGTTAAAAATATTTTGATTATTTTTGAGCAATTCACAAGCATGACGAGATATTTTTGATTATTTTCTCAACAATTAATGATAAACATTCTTTTTGTAGTCAACAAACTTGAAAATTTAATACAAGTATCCCATAAGTTGTAATTAGGGAATTTAAAAAAACAAGTTGGACATAATTCCACAAATATTTTTATGAGCATTCGGAGTACAAATGTTTATTGAGCTAGCCGAAATCACGGAAATTCCGGAATTATTTCGTAGTTAAAAATTTAAAACACTTAATACTCATAAATCATAGAGTATCATAAGGTTCCATGTAAATTTCTATTATTGAAAATAAAAATAAAAAGTGTAGCATAATTTTACAAATATTTTTTATGAACTGTTGAATTTTAGGTTTTTGCGAAATTTGTCATTTAATTTCAAACATTTTCGGATTATTTTGTTGTTAAAATTACAAAACTTTTTACTATTCATACTACAAGGTTTCTCGTAAGTTGTCATAATAAGAAATAAAAATAAAGTGACCTTAATTCCATTTTATTTTTTATGAACGTCTGAAATTTAAATTTTGGCGAAATTGGTATTTACTCATAAAATAAAGATTTCTCATCAAACCTATTCTGTCCTAATTAAAAAACGAATAAATCATAGACACTTGAAATATTACCCATTTTTTTTTTTTTAGCATTTTATAATAATTGATATGTTAATATTACATGTTGATATAATCTTTTAATATTTTGAGGGTTTTTTGAAACATTTATTGACATTTTACATTTTAAAATGTCCATAAAACATTTTTTGCTAAAAAAAATTATTGAAAATCGAACACAAGCTTTCTCATAAGTTGTTATTGTAGCTATTTAAAAATATTAAAGGTACATAAGCACAGTTTTTGTTTATAAGGATTTTTAGTTCAAATTTTGACAAAAACACTAAGATTTGCAAATTATTTTGTCGTTAAAAATGTATAAAATGTTAGATTTGCAGAGCTCAGTCTTGAACATAAAATTGATGGTTCCTCATCATAAGTAGTTTATAGTGAAACAAAAAAATCAAAAAAATACCTAAACACAATTTTTTTCGTAGACATTTTAAGTTTAAATTTGAATCAAATTAGATCAAAAATAAATTTAGATATAAAATTTGGATTTAAACAAAGTATGAGAATTTTAATTATTTTATTGCAATTCAAAAATACAATTCGTGGGTACTTAATACTTTTACGTACCTATTATTACATTTATATACACCCAATGACATTTTCAATGCATTTAAATTTATTTTATGCTATTGTTTGCCTATGTTTATTCCACATACCTTTTCACACCATATTACGGTAGTATACTGGTATCGACTCAAGAGGTAATAATAATAAACGAATAACAATAATAAACGAATAACAATAATAAACTGTATAAATTTATACTATTATATAATAATTAAATATTAATAATTTTAAACACGCAATGTTTTCGGTGAAAATTAAATCAATCTATTTTGATATCAATAGTAAAATTAATTACCAATGGTAATCAGTGGCGTCATTTCAGTTTTTGTTAGACTAGGGCAACCACTCAAGGATTTGTCGACTCAACATTTTTTCCACGCTGATTCAAATAGCGTAGTGGCCATAGTGTTGGAAAGAGTGTGAACCGTGGAGGTAATTATTCAGATATTTGAACTTCACACACTGGATTTTGAATTATTAATAGAAAATATTCCTCTATATACAAAAATAACTAATAATGGAAATGAAACATATAGTTATTTTCATTATACTTACATAGGTATTTTATATTCAGCTAATATAGGTATTTTCTGATATGCTGATGTTGATGACGTTTTGTTAGTTTGTGCTTTACTTAGTAATTTATTAATTTGTAATCAATGTTTGTACTATTCTAAAATTAATATAATATTATTCTTATTAAGCCGGATTCACAGCTACGTCGTGTACTCATGTGTCGTTTCGTGGTGATCAAATCGCATTGTGATTGGACATAATTTTTTGATATCATGTAATAAGTTGCAGCCGAGTGTACAATGAATTGACAACAACTCAAATTTCAAGCCATTTTGGTTACCCGTTATAACCATAAAGTTACCACTCACTTGCGCGACACGACACATGACGTGGGTAGCTGTGGTACTTGTCGACTGTCGTACAATCATAGAAAAATTATGCCCATACCTACACCACTGTACCATACAACTTGGACGCTGTACTATAGATTATATGATGATTTTCATATAATCTGTGGCAGTTGAACTGTTTGTAGTGCAGTAAGTACTTTGCAGTGTGGCAGTGTGTCTAAAATCTAAATGTATGAGCGCCCGGATAGGCACCAAATCCCAACTGCCAAACAGTAACCGGTCAGTTATCAGTATAAGATATATTAATTACAAATTTGTTTGTTTATTAAATAACAATATTATGATAATGGCTTTAGAAGTCAAAAACAAGACTTCTTATAATTTCTAAATGTGCCGACTTAATGTTGATGTAAATACTAGATTGGAGCAAATGCCTCAGTTCCCCTCCCCTAAATGATTCCAACGATTTCAATATAAGTATATCGAACATCAAACATTTTGGTCCGTCTCCGCCGAAAATCATTTTTCGTTCCTTTATCATGATAATATATACCTATCACCGAATTATAATTTAACACAAATATGGTATACAGTGTATACAGTGGCTCACGCCACCCACCCGATACTTTCTATACAGCACAGCAGTACCAACTTGCCACCTTTTTTTTATTTACGATGATAAAATCCTAAGTGTCGTGAGCAATAATAATATAACACATTAACACCATAGGTTATTATACATACAATTACGATTTACGTTATTAAACACTCGTTAATACTGTAAAAACACCCGAAAAAAGTTTTAAAAAAATACCAAAAATTATTTCTGAGTATTTGTCAAATATTTTGTATTCAGTAAAATATATCACATTTGTGTAATTTCCTGAAATTACAGAACTATGCAAAAACCAAACTGTTACCTACCAGTATTCAGTTCATATTATAAAGTTATAATTTATATTTTGTTTTTTTAATTTTTGTAATTTTAATATGCTGAAATCCGTCCCTATATATAAGGCGCAGACACAAGCGTTGAAAGGTATGAGTGTAATGCCCTCCCAAATCTAAAAAAACTGGTGTAAATTGCATTGATGTAACTTTAACTTCAATACGACAATCACAAAACTTGCAAGAGAAAAACATTAAATTATTAAGTATCTGGTACCTAGTACCTATCTACAAAAATGCTCAATCTCGTGTCTGGCTATAGCCCTGTAAGCCATACACGTGTGCAAGCCTATGGTTATATCCTTTGCAAATATACCTTATTCTATTACTAATTCGGTAATTTCGAATCGCTAATCGCTTATCGCTTATATTGGTTCTCTTCTAGATGTAGTTATGTTATAAATTAATTAGCTCTATATGTAACTTTGAATGTTTCAAGGTGTATATTATTATTATTTATTTAGATATGATAAGAACAAGATTCTCTATCTCTATTGCAAGCTTGCTTAAAAGAGAGATATATCGCTGAAATTTTATTTCAAGTAAAAATTATGTAAATTTTATGTAGATTTAATAAAAAAATATTCATATATAAAATAACTCCTGTATAAATATCTACAAATAACGCATGCTATATAGATAATTCTTTATATTTAGTTATAATTTATAAATTTCATTTAAACCTGGAGGAGTATTTTTATTTTATAATAATTAATAATTTATTAGTTGAAGGTACATATTAGTGTTTTTTTTTTTTTTTTTGATTGAACTAATTATAACAACACTATTTTGAAAAGGCGTGGAATTTTCACAAATAGCTTAAGCAGTCTGACTAGAAAGCAAGTTACCACAAATCACAGGTACGTAGATATATGTACACACTAAACCAAAGTTATTTTTGAAATTATTCAATACATTTCAAAAAATGTATTTAAAAAAAAAATGACAATGTATAGAGTTTAACCAATTTGGGTTGTACATGTTATTATTTAGATTTATTCAAAAGAATTATGAGAAACTTCACACATGTTTTGGGTTCTAATATAAGCAAATAATATAAGTCCACCACTTAGAAACGCCTTTTTAATTTAAGGAATAATAATTGCTAAGACAAACAATTAAACGTAAAAAATTGATTAAATATGTAATTACGAAATATTTTTCGAATAGCTTTCTTACTGAATAATTAATTTGTGGCATAAAAGTTCAATCAAATCACAAATATAACAATTACACTCAACAAAAAAACAAAACTGGAGAAGTCGCTTTAATGGTTGCGTATAGTAAGTTTTAAGTCTACCTCGTCTGCATTTAGTATTTTAGAAGGCCACAGTAATGGATGTGATCAATTTTAGTTCAATGCATACGAAAAACGTTTTTGAGCGGAGACTGCTTCAAACTTCAAAGGATATTTTATAATTTATTTATATTACTCTAAAGACTAAGTAATACGGTATGTCGATTTTACTTTCACTAAAAACATCACATATATTGTTATTATATTAGGTATATTATAAGTCAATATCTTCAACGTACAGTAGAACGATGTAAATTGATTTGTACTAAAAGACAAAAGGGCTTAAAACAATTTACAATTTGACTAGAAAATTTCTCACAAAATGTTGAAAATGTAATTATTGTGTACTAACAGTAATAATCTAGAACATTTTCAAGTTCCTATGGTTAATATTTTTTGAATCACACCAAAATGACTAAATTCTCTGCTAAAGGAAATAAGAATACAATTTAGTCTTTTTTGCGTAAATATTAAACTTAGTCAAATTTTGAACTGAAAATGCCTATAAACTATCTGAGCATAGTAAAAATTGTATTTTTAATAATTTTTGATTCCTGCAAAAACGTTTTTAAAATAATTTGTGACTTTAGTGCCAAGGAAACACAAAATATTAAGTAAAACTGTATGCCAAAAGCACAGTTAGGAGAAATTTAAAACTTACAAAGGTCCTTTTGTATTAAATAATCTAAATATACTCGGGAGCTTTATTCATATAATCCTATATTTTTAGCCATTTATATTTTCTTATGGTGGATTACGTTTAGAAACGGCCTTAGAAGCTATATACGTAGAGGAGCACTTATAAGTTATTTAAAAACTTGTTTCTTTTGTTTCAAAATATAAAGTTCGAATGGGCTGGGTTCTTCATTATTGATTTTTCGTTAGTATATATGACATCGTGACGTTCATCAGTCATCACAAATACTTAACGATATTTAAACAAAAAATACGATAAAATATTATAACAATACCTCATTATTTATATGTTAATATAATTGGAGCTTTGTAGTTTGAGAAGTTTTAACTCTAAGTTTATTGTGTGAGGAAATATCTTAAATTCTTGAAAAAGATTTAGGTATGTATATCTACCTCTCCTACTTATAATTTAACGTATTGACTAAAATGGTAGCAGCTCAATATTCGCTTTTCAGCTTTTCACTTTATATATACAAAGTGCAAAATATTTTGGATATTTTCTAGCTTTTTATAGACATTTTAAATGGTCTCCTTTTTTAGTATTTTTTTTGATTTACGTATGATAAAAAGTTAGTTTTTGACTTGTGACTTAAAAATCTCAAAATTCAATACAGGACATACCTAGTTTGTTAGTTCTACGTGCAAACTACATTTTTTATAACTTTTATAAGTTGTGTCAACATTATTAAGTAGGTATTCAAAGTACTATTATAGAAACTTCGAAAATTCCACTATTATTTGAATTCTCATTTTATTTACCTATAAAATGCCATTTTAAAAATATTTAAACGAATGTTAAGCATTGGTAGCAGGATAAATATTAATAGTTTGATGTTTTCAATGTTTTTTTTAGTTATATTCCCATACATTTTGGTATGTATAGGTGCTTTTAAAAGCTTAAATTCTTAACATTTTTATTGAGTTAAAGCATTCCAAAAAATATAAAAAATATACTTTTCAAAATATTGAAAATATATATATTCAATATTCATGCAATATTGACATTTGAAGTTCTAATTTTAGCGACTTTGGATATTTATTTTAAAAATGATTTTTCCTCCATCGACTTTATTGGTATTGTGTAATAATTAAAAAAATTTAATCCTACGTATTTTACATTTTTTATTGTTACGTGTATTGTAAATATTATTATTTTCTACAGGTAAGCAATGTAATTTTTAAAATGTTTAGATTAATTTAAATTTATTTATAAGTACCACGAACCTATTCCCATATTTCTATTTTCTAATGATTTAACATTGAATTTCAATTAAACACATCAATTTACTCATTGACGAAGAACACTCGAAATCTGAAACATTGTGCTTACACCAGAGCGACTTTTCCGATTTTTCCCAATGAAAATATTTAAGTAGATATTCGCATTAACTTTTTTTTTTATTTGATTTAAATCAAATGTATATGGTCCGTAAATATTACTGCCTTATTAAAAAGGTAATTAAATAATTTATTAAGTGAATAGTTTTTCATATTTATCATTTGTATATTCTTAAAGAATTTATACAACACAGCATTTTTATTAACAACTAAACAACTGTTTAAAACTTTATGGAGGTAATTTGTAACCTTAAAGTGAATTAGTCTTGTTCAAACTTTTTAAGACAAGATTAAAATGAAAGCCGAACATTCAACATATTTAAAGGTACTAAAGTTGTAACTACTTGAATAGATTAAACAGAATTCGATCAAACTGATTCTTCAAATCATTATGAAATATTGTTTGAAACTACAAAAAAACTTAATATTTTAAACTGTTGCGAACAAATAAACTTTATTGTAATCAGAACGGTGACTTCATCCACGTAAACAGTATGTCCATCAACATGTTTTAAAACGTCACTTGACACAGTCTATAGGCGTCAACCGTTATAATATACATATAATGATATAAATATATAATAATAATAAACGTTAAATATTCAGTAAACCTTTTTGATTTAAATATATTGTAACATCTTCTGTATTCTCAGTGAACAAAATCAAGGCTGTCGATTATGATATTTCTATGGCTGTAATCAACCAGCTGTGTGTTGTAGAAAAACTGCAAAAAATAGCAATGGGATTAGTGAATCGATCAGGAAATCAAAACCCACTTCTGTAATCAGGTCATTGGTCAGGAATGATGATAAATACGATTGTATTCGACTATACGATAAATAAAAAACTGCTTTTGATGTGCTCTTCAGTCAGTTCAAAGAGCACGATTTAGGAGTTCGGATTTCAGCAGATACGGTCACAGGCAAAGAGTGAACTATATCCATAGAATTAACTCAACAAACCTAGAAGAACATAAACTAGGCACAGCACCCAATTCGATTGTGAACGTCCTAGTGCAGTTTTGTTACCATATTTCAAGAACCCGCGTAGCACTTTACTACGTCGACGGCTTTTTTTTTAGAAAAACACACCGTTCTAAATCTGTTGAGTCATAAACACTCTGAGTTTAAAACTATAGGTACCTCGTACCTGCAAGGCCTCTACAAAGCAGGGCCCCGGGTGGTTGGACGTATATTCACTCACTCACTAACCTCTCGACAGGGCCCCGTTAAATTTTTTAAAATTTTTATAGATGCATTTATTTTATTTTAAATAATATTTTATGATATACTTAATGTCTTAATCCCAAATGTATATATTAAGTCATAATGTCATATTGATATTAAGCTGCGTGGGTTAACCATTGATTACCCAGAAATTATCGTGTATTATTTGGACACCAGTATCAGTCGTATATAATCGCGTGTATGATGGGTTGTAATTTATTATTAGAAGTTTTGTATCGGAAAAATATTTAATACGGGGACCCAACATTTGATGTGTTTGCCTAATTACATAATTTATTGGTAGGTGAGTAGATATAATACAAAATGTCGAGTAAGCTCTGGCCGTGATCAATATTTGTTATGATAATTCGCCAAAATACTTACATGTATAGCTTTAAGTTAAATAATATTTTTAAATTTAACGCATAACCCGTATTTATATGTGATTATCACCCATCAACATAATAAGAGAAAACTACCTATCTTCGCAAAAGTACTCGTATATTATATCTAAAAGCTTATTAACCTCTTTTAGATCCCGATCAAAGCAATAAAGACAATGCAGGTATCTTTATTTTAGTTTTTGGTCGTTTGTCGAAACTGTGGAATGTCATCGACTATTTTAGAGTAGTAAAAATAAAACTTTAACTTTGATAGAGTTTCTAGTAAAGAAAATTAGGTTTAGTTGTTACTTATAAGTTTTGGGGAATGTATAATTCCCACTATCTTCCAGAACTTTTCAAAATAATTGGAAAAATCTAAAAAAAAAAGATAAGAGGAAAACGAGAATTATCACGCTAAAGCAATTTTCAACAAGATCGGAATATTTTTAATTGTTTATTTGTTCTAAATAAATTGTACTTAAAAAATGAATAACTCCAGAGACTAAATACTTACCAAATTATCAATGTCAATGTCAATGTTTCGGTTGTAGGATGATTACTAATTATCATGTTTTAATTCAAACAAATATTAATCATTGGGAAACGAAACTTTTCAGCTATTATTTGTATTATAATGTTCTATACACAATAACATTTGAAAATACTTCGATTAATTTTAAGCTATTTAAATTTTTAAGTATTTATAACACGAACCTATAGGTATTCACACCGTTTTACGGTAGGTACCCTCTTATTATAAGTTATAAGTAAATAAATAAATAACAATAAAGTATGATATAATAATTTAATAAATAATAATAATATAATAGTACACATATTACATATAAGTCATGATTTGTACCTTGGCAAAAATTAATTGAACAGTACTACTATATACCTATAATGATATAATAAATTCAATTATAAAATATCCTTACAAATGGAGCCATGGAGGCGACACACCGTCTCCGCCCAGACTCGTTTTTAGTATTCAATATGATTTATAATTTAATTCAAATTTAACACAACTATTACAGTTACCCACTCATTGACCAGCAGGTACTTCGTAACCTATTATCAGTAGAACGACTTCTGCGGTTTTTATTATTATTATTATTGTTATTATTTGTAATTAACTCTTAAAAACCTATTAAACAAGAAGTATAATGTAATTATACGGAACATTTGTAGATAGGTACATATACTTGTATTTTTTCTTTCATTACACTGTGCCACGGCCGTCATCGTTCTTTAAAGATAGAAAATATTTGTTTTATATTATTTGTTTTTTTTTATATGAAATCAAATAAATTGTAAAAAGTAAAAACCTATTTAATGATATCTATTCCGCGTTGAAAAGAAATTATTGATTTGAACTATTATCACATACAATGATCTTATACAAATACATTAATATTTAATATTTATTCAAATGTAAGTACATGGTTTTATAATTTTTTTCAAGTGTGTTTATTTAAAAAAATATTTAATGTCGTCGATAAGAATAATTGATCCTAAAAAACTGTTTTAATAATACCTACCTATATTTATGTTAATTAAACCAATAAGTCAGCTGAAAATTGTCTTAAATCGAAGAAAACCTAGTTTACAGATAATTTCTCTCTCTGGATAATTATAATTTCGTTAATTTTTATAAAAATTAAAATTCATGGATAACATTTTGTGTTTTGACGAACAAACTATAAAGTTAAAATGAAAACTCCAATTCCAATAGCGAAGAAAGTGTTCATGTTTATTGATACATTTTATTCTACAATTAACAATAATATCACTGAATCCATCCTAGCGCATTTCGAATTTAAGGACTTTGCATCGAATCAATACTTTGTTTACATTCTGAGTCTCCTTGGCATTCTTATGCATCACAATCGCGTTTTTTTTTAAAACTCATATTCGTTGATAACATGTCCAAATATAAAGAAAAAAGTAAACATGTAATACACACAATCACAGACGTAAATTTCAACAAACTATAGACTTTTATCTAAGGAATGTATAAGTTCTCAGTAATTCAGGGCCGAATTTAGTATTCCGTGACTCAAGAAACTTATAAAATATATACAATTTAATTTAAAAATGTATTAATTTAATACATTTTCTTCTTTTTTTAGGGCACTCTTCTCAGTTGTTCTACAAATAAAAATTATAAACACATAAAAGTGTAAAAACCTTACTGGTATATTTCATATGAATATATTATATATTATATGATACAAATATAAGTAATAACTAATAATAATATAATATCACAATGGTACAATTATCATAGTTTATACATGTGTTTACTCTTTTAATAAAAATTATGAATATGCTTGTACAGAGCGATTCACCAAGCATACTCAGTACTCACCTCCCATTGTTTTTTATGAATTTATTCAAATTCTGATTCTTGGAGTCTTAATTGTAGTAAATTTACGACCATTTTTTCAAATTCTTGAATTTGCTTGTACTACTTAAGGAGTGTCCTGTGGCAATATTAACTCCCTTTTTTCAAATGAGAACTTCCTCCTTTTTTACTGTAAATTATTAAGTGGATTTTTTTTTGAAAATACTATTGTACGAGTACTTAATTAAAAATTAGAGGGAGAACAATTTCTCAGTTATTAAAATGCTTATACAAAGAATAATATTACTAACAAATGGTTTTTCAAAAATATAAAATATATGTAATAGGTACTGGATTTAGGTCCTATTTTACTTTGATAATTTTTACAAATTGTTAATATTAATATCCAAAATGTTCAAACCACTGTAGCCTCCATATCCTGCAGACTTATTATCATGGACCTATTATCCTTAGTGTGCACAAATTGAAATAACTCAAAAACTACGAGAGTTTATTCTGAGAAATAAACATTTTCATAAATTATATCAGCTAAATAATTTAAAGTAGAAAATTGTTATGTGAATAATTTAAAGTATAAGTTTGTATCTTACCTGAGACTCTTTAAATAGGTAGTACAATACATTTTAAGAATTTGAAAATTATATCTTTAAGTTTATTTAAAAACGCCAAAAACCAGATTTTTAATAACTACATTATTAAAGAAAAAATTGTGGTGGGCATGCTTAGTGAATCACCCTGTATTATACATTTATATTTTGTACCTACCTATTTGTAATATAAATATTAATTAATTTTATGGAATGGAATAAGACAAATAAGGTATCATACGCACCCGCCGTTAATGTACATAAAACTTCAGAACAAAACCAAATATTCCATAAAAGTTAAGTAAAATAAAATGCTCATAATATATTTCATTGCATTTTATGAGTACATTTAAATATGGTTGTGCCTGTTATAATTTTCAGTGAAACAAGTTGCAACTAATATAGGTACGCCAGCTTTGATCTGAGTTCTGCGTAATGCCTTAATCATTTTTCCAAGGAATCGTTCGTATTAAAAATTATTTGAGAGAGTATTCCATAATACACTATTGCTATAACATTTTTTAGATTTCTACCTACAAATCCACAGTACAATAGTATAATACATTATCATATATCGTACATTATACAAAAAATATATTAACGTCGTAACTTATATTATGCTTAAGGTTGGTTATATAAAATAAATTATCCCTCCTCTCTCACGAGCATACATTGGGTATTATTTAAAATTCAAAAATATTTGTCCAGCTTTACTGACCGTATAAAACAGCAAAACTTTCATTTCAAATGTCTATCGGGTAGAATTGACTCACAGGAGTTATTGGCCACGAGATAAAATTTAGGAACTCAATATAACAAAAATAAAAACATTATTAAACTTTCTGTTCGTTTACCTCAACAATGTATATCTCTAATTTTGAATACACCTGTAACTCAACTCGTGCGTCTTGTAAATGTCGACCCCAATTTTCAATATATTTTTATATTCAAATTATTTCTAAAAAAGGGTCATCATTTTTTAGCGTTTTATTTTGTGTGCTTCTTTTGCATACTTTATTATGTATACTATTAATTATTATGCATGCTTATATCTATATATATTAATTTTGGTTCTCAGTCTGCTAGCATAATATGAATAAATAAATGACCAAAAGGGTGTTTTTGTGGCACAAAACTTTTAAAAATATAAGCATACATATTTAAGCATACTATATTTTATGGTTTTAAAAGTAAATATCAATACTGTTTTGGAAAATATATACATTTATTGATTTATATTTTACATTTATGTATTTCAATCTTTCTGCCACTCTATTATCATTTTTTGGAGCAATAAAAATACTTAAATCTTCTTTAAACGTTGAGAGGTTTCTAGTAGAAAACTGGATCTAAGTAGTACTTTAGGGAGTGGATAAAAAGTAAAAATTCCTAGAACTTTTCAAAATAATCGGGAAAACTTAAAGAATAATTTACGAAAAATAGGAATATTTAGACAACACGGGATTTTGACAAAATCGATTTTTATTTTTTTTTTTGTAGCAATTTAAAAAATATAACAGTAGAGACTTTAAATTTTCATCGAATATTTATATTTTACACTTCCGTTTTCATAATATTTGAAACATTGGATATTTAAATGACAATTAATAACAGTTATCTTCTAGAAATTTAGTTATTTTATTGTTATTTACAATAAATTAATCGTAGGGACTTTAAGTTTTTGTCATTAAGTTAATATTGATATTTTCTATACGCAATTACATTTTCAAAACATTGTTATCAATGTTTATAGCTATTTAGATGATGAACCTATCAATACCATCATACGGCACGTCGGTATTTAATTATAAGTTAATTTAACAACAATTTACTTATTGACGTTTTTGGAAAAAATTGGCTACTATTCAAAATATACGTTAATACAATTATAAATAAAATTAATATAATATAAGTATTATAAATTATAAATTTATATTCTACCTAATAGAAATAGAGACTGAGCTGCGCTTTATTTGTTCAAAATCGTTTTTGGCTGATCAATATGATTATTGAACAATTTAACCAATTTCCATCCATTACTATGACCCATTTGATGTTCTTAGGGAAGGGTAGGAGTTATCTATTGAATTTCCTTCAACACAAAATAGAAAAAACACTGTATAATTTATTGTTAAAATAAAAATTTATTTTTCTTGTTTTCTTGTGATTTTTAAAATTTGATTGGTAACAATAAAATATGTGTAACGAGATGATACAAATGCATATTTACCCGCCCTCCCCCTACTAGGTGATTTTCATATGAGATTACGTAATTAATATGATTTTTTAAATTGTATATTTTAAATGATATATTATGTAAGAAAATTGAGTTAAAACATTTTAGTACCTATTAGTATTATTATTATCCCTAACGATAGTCTCTGCAGGTAAACGTAAGAATATAATTTTTTTTTTCCGTTATAACAGAGGAGTCTGTGAACAGTCAAAAGTCAATCCCTTTCAAAAAAGCTGAGTTTGCCACCGCCACAGTAACCTAACCAAAGATGAAGTGCACTTGAAATCTACTGTATGCAGCTGAGTGACTTTCCTGGCTTTTTTGGATTATGGTGTGAACTGTTTTTTGATGTGTCTATAAACTAAATTGTAGATATTTTAATAATTCTGTAAATTAATTTCTAAAAATTTGCATATTTATTTGAATAATTTATTGGCACAGCTCTAAACAGTCACCAGAGTCTGGCTGAATTTTGGTTGGCGTGGTTACATATTATACAGTATTTTAAATGATCTGTGAGGTGTGGAGATTATGGAGGTCAAAGCCCTTCACGAGCTATGACAACAAAAATGATAGATTTTAGCTTCTACGATGCATGCATTTCAACTTAAATGTGGAAACTATGGTAAGGGAGCTCAGTAAACCGTACCCTTATATAGGTCGCTAATATGATTTTCAAAACTAAATCTCGAATTTCTGACCTAACCAATGGAAAACGAAGTCAAGTAAAAGTTAAACATTTCCCAGTACTCAGTATATCAGTGTTTAGAGAAAGACCAATATATAGTCTCACCACCACGAATACGCCCGTTGAACAAATAATTGCATACATAGAGTCAAACTCATCTCGCAAACAATAAAATATGATAATCGGTAATATAATAACAGGTATAATTTCCTTGAAAAAAAGAGCTCACGTAGTGGAGTCATCTGCAAACAATTATTAGAAAGTGAAGGCATTGTAAATTTAATTGCAACGATTTTAATATTTATATTAATACAATATCATGTTATTATTATCATATTATATAATATTGTGTTTCCCGAAATTAAGGTTGAAAATATTCATCTAGATACTATAATATGAAAGTACAATAGTACTTTATCAAACTGTCAACTGCAAGTTTTATTTGGAAAAAAGACTTCAAAGGGCCTGATATAAATCAACACTGTATAACTTTCTCAAGAGCATATCATCAATGTAACCAACAGTTATAGCGTGTATAATATCAATGTATTATAAATTATTATTATGCCTCTGTGCATTATATATGGGTACATGGTGTTTGAAATTGTTGAGGAGTAAAATATATCAATATTGAATATCGATTTTATTATATTTAAATTTAAAATTTTCATAATAAAGACATACAGTTTGTACATGTCAAAAACAGTAATTGAATTTTTGTTGTGTAAATTATTAATAATTAGTTGGACTTGGTTAATTGTTATTAACAATTTGGCGTTAAAATCGTTTATTTCATACACATACCTATTTTACTATAACTATACGACGAATTATTGTTCAGTGGTTCAATCAAAACAACTGCAATGATGATATTTTTTTACCGGAGTCCAAAATGATATCAAATGGTTTTTTTCCTAACAAACAAGTTCCATCGCAGTTTTTAAAATAAAAATCATACATCCAACGAAGCACACTAAAACAATGAAAGTACTCAAGAGATAAAAGTCGAAAACTACCAATAGCGTGGCGTGGATTCCGAACATATATATACCCCTGGGGCCACGCATTGTTAGGATCTATATGGTATTTTATTCTGCTGCAAGATGATCCATTTTAAGTGTCTATATGCATTATTTTGAAGTTACAAGCTTTTTGAAAATATTTTTTTACATGCCTAATTTTATGTCATTGTTACATTTTTGAAAAAAATTATATTTTTTCTAATGTCTTATCAAATTTAATTTTTTTCCAGATTTTTAACTTTTTGAATTAACTACTCGTTTAAAATTTGATCTGTATGTATTAATTAGAACTCAGAAAAATATTCTTCTTTGGAATATGAAATTGTAAATTAATGTATTGTCATTCAAAAAAGAAAAAATGTAGATATAATAAAACAGCAGTCCGTCTCCTTACGAGAAATATGACATAATCGTAATTTTAATTGAAGAAATAGTTATAATACTTAAATCAGACTCGTCACAGATACATTTTAATAAGTTGCCTATGTATAAAAAATAATGTCGAATTTAATCCTGTACCTATACATATCTTATAATAATGTTACTTTTTAGTATCCATTGTTAGAATCAGTTTTTATTTTGTGTTTTAATTAAAAGTGTGACCTATAGCCCCGGTGGTTATTTTATTCCTGTAAAAGATTTCAATAATAAAAATACGAAATATATTTTAATCTATGCTATTGGTTTGCAATTATAATTAAATTCATATCGACTGAGAAAATCGTAGAGATCGACGACCATAGAATAGGCAATGAGTAGCCAGTATACCGTATACAAGAATTTTATAGTTGGGGGATGCGGGAACTATAGTAAAAAAAATACTTTATTTTGTTAAATGTTTGTAAGTACTTTTATAAAATGTCCATGTTTTGAAAGAGAGGGGGGGCATGTTGGCATCTAACCTATTTAACTTAACCCATCATGATCCTGAATATTATCATGAGCAAATGGTTATCCATGATATTTATACTAATGCGATCCGGCGATGACTTCAAAGAATCTTTGAAGATACTTTGACCGGTACTCGGTAGTATAATATTATATGTACAACGATCTATTGGTTTTTGAAACAAAGCGTTTTCGTTTGTACAAAATAATAATATAATATAATGCGATGTAATATTCAAATAAATTATAAATATTATGCACGATGGGCGTACATGGCGGACAGTCGACGGATACTATACGTGGCTGATTGTCCTGAACGCATCAAGTATCAACTCGCACTAATAATTATTTACTTTTTGCCCACGCACACATGATTTCATGGTATACGCGGTATAGAACATTGCCTACACATATAGGTAGATAAACGGTAATGATATAGTCCCCTTCAAAATGGTTCACTATAGTGTTATTTCGACGTCGATAATAATAATTATTTATCCGATCAGAAATTCGCCGTGTAGGAGATATAATAATTTCGTTTTGAGAACCCTCAACTATACCTATATATACCAACTACGTCGTCTATTGATTTAACTGTATAGTACGTTTTTCGGGTGTGTATGCTGAAAAAAAATGCACTGATGAAATAAAATCGAGTGGATACCACCGTCGTTTCGGAGCGAATATAAATACTTTCTATCATACTCTAGTCAGGGACGGATCCGATGGTGGAGGGGAGGGCCAAGGGGCCAAGGCCCCCGCTTACGCCACACACATAATATAATATACAAGTACAAATTTTTTCAAAGAAGTATTTAATCATACATAATATTGGCCATTGAATACATTTAAAAAATGTGAGTAAAAATAATACAATTTATATTTTTGCATTTTGTGGTTGATTGCAATTATACGATACCTACAAAGAAAAATTAAACAATAGTAAATATTATTATATACTTAATCGTATTCATTGGGAACTGTGGTTTTTAAATAATTTAACTATGAAACGAAGTTTAGATTTTTATAATTTATTAAATTACTCGGTCATATTTTATAGTAAATTATGTATATATAAGAATCAGTTTAATTTAAAATTATTATGATAATAGTATTTATACATATTTTGTTTTATTATTAGGTGTACTTCATAATAAATAGATTACACCATCTTTAGATGGTATTTTTGTGTACCTTATTTTTGATTACTGACGACTCATTATTAAAAAAAATTAATAATATTGATAGAGATTTCTCCAAACTTTTTTTTTAAATCGTGGGCCATACAAACAAAATGTAAATTTCTTAGTCGGCTCAAAATAGCTCATATACTTTTTAATATAAGTATTTTTCACCCTACTATTCACTTACTACTATTCACTTTTCACCTTACGTTTACAGAATAACTCCTGACACATACAACACGCGACTAATGATGAGAAGTGCATGCGATAACGGTTTGAGATATATACATAAACATATTTTTTAAATTATTCATCGTCCTTCGGAGGGCCGATTAAAAGTAGTTTGGAGAACCCTGCTCTAGATAAATAATATGTTTGAACACTATATGTTATTATAAGACATAGCCACATAGGTATTATACTCGTATAGTATTGAAGAGGTACTTATTAAGTTTTTATTTTTTCATAAAAAGGACATCATAATTTTTGGAGTTGTATGCTTTTGAATTAGACTGTCGGACTGTTTTCAGCATAAGAAAGAAAGTTACCTACCTAAATATATTTTTTTTTTTATAGGTCAAACTATTATGTTGAACCTAAAACTTATGTAAATTATAAAGTTTCGAAGAATTTAGTACTGTTACTAGAAAAAGGAAAACTGTTTTATGTATAAAAAGGAAGTTACCTAAGTACCTATTGTTTGTTGTTAGAACTAATATTCAACTTGTTTAATCTTAAGACTGATGTAAATTACCTATATAATTCTGAAATATTTTTAAAAATATACATATATTGTTCCTTTTTTACCATACTATGTAAACATTTTTCAAAAACAGAAAAACGATGTTTTTATATGATATGTTCCGTATATTTATATATCTATCTATTCACCCAAATTGACGAATCAATAAGAAAACTTTTTGAAAATATGTATAAAAAAAGCGGGTAAGCGGATGTCGCTCTGCTATACAGTGGGTTACAAGTAGGTCACTGTAATGGATGGTGTTTTGGACCAGTTCAGATTTTAATGGAAATTTGAATTCAATGATATAAAAGTATTGTACACGAAAAACGATTTTGAGCGAAGGTGGTCTGCCAGCCTATAATATTACTTAGTATATTTGATGATATTATTGTGAATAAAGTGATTTATTTTCCTATAAGTCATTAGTACTGCAGTAGGTTAAATTCATTTATGCCAAAAAATTAAATATTTTGAAAGGTCATTGTGTGTATAAAATATAATAATATACTCTAAAAGTTTCAAGTACCTACGAATAATATTTTTAAATTACAACAAAATAACTAAAATCATTATTCTTGGTTTCTAATAATATGTAATTTCACCCAAATTTGAACATAAAAACAATGAAAAAAAAATGTGATTATATATTCTTTAGATTTTGTGATTACAAAATAGTTTACTTACGTGGAACCTTGTCTTAAATTTTCAATCCTCAACTATAAAAGTTGAACATTTTATAAATTTTTGATTACTACAAAATAGTTTTAAATTTTAAATTTGGCCCATTTTATCAAAATTTGAAATTATAAAAACCTATAAAAAAAAATGTGGGAATGTATATTTATTATTTTCAACTACAACTATAGCAATAAACAAAACCTTGTGGTTTGTATTCAATTTTCAAGCGTTTTGACCCAACGAACAAAATTGTATTGATATTTACAGAAAAAAAGCTAGAAAAATTGAAAATTGAAAACTGAGAATGTCAATAAACAGCTCAGAACGAGTCAAAATAATTTACAATGTCGGGATGTCTTGTGTCAAAATTCTAAATTCATAAAAATATGTGGACTTTTATTTATTTCCACTGTCAAAAACTTACGAGAAACCTATTGTATTACATTTTCAAGCGAACATTTTTTACCAGTCTTAGAAAAACTAATAATAATCGAAAATTTCATATGCATTTTAATAACTGAACATGAGTCAAAATATTTTTAAAATGTTAAAGGTGTATAGGAATTGCTAATATATGCATTCAGTAAGAGTTTCATATATCTTGTTTTAGAGTTACACCAAAAATCAAAACTGATCAAAACTCCCTTTTTTTCTTAATGTTTTGATTGTTTTTCCTGGCGCTTTTTAAAAATTTCTGTGAATTTTAAATTTAGACTTCCCAAATGTACCAACTTGATTCCCTTTGCCCTCGGAAATGATAAGATACCAACGTTAAAAATCTAAGCATTTTTTCGACTATTTATCGTGTACACGGACGCACAAATGAAATGAAAAACAAATAAAAATAAAAACACACATCATTGTAAAATCAATACATTCATCGCTCCGCTCAGAATCTAAAAATGTTTCAACTTATTATTTATTTTTTGTATCTATTATATAATATATTATACAAAGGCACCTCTATATAAAGGCTTTCTAAATCATATTTCGAGATATACTGATATCTATGTATCATCATGCAAAACTGAGCTCAGACATGTTTATCAGAGTTACTTTAAATCTTCCGCCATTATTTATATTATAATTTTCAATTTCCATTGTATTCAGACTAATTTTAAGCTATTTATATACCGTGATCCTATATATGCTTTTCTACGGCACTTCACGGTATTGACTGTGAATGTACTGCCCTAAAAGTTTAAAATAATGCAAGTATGAAAAAATGTACATAATTTTTTTTATTGTTTTAAGCATTAGTTTTGAACCTTAAAATATTTTTTATTAAATTTAAAAAAAGGTTTTGCAAGACTGCATAATTACGATTATTTTACGTAAACCTTTAATCTGGAAAAAAATTATAGTGTAATTTTACGTTGCCACTCGTAATCTCTATTTTTACGTTCGAAAAATAATGATTAATAAATAATGATATTCGATTAGGTAAAATTCTTGTTTGAGCGTTACAAAGACATTTTTCAAAGTAAAAATCTCAAAATAAAATTCTAATAACCGGATTTCAGTTTTGAAGACCTTAGAAACAGTAAAATGTCCTAAGAGATGATCTTAAAATTAAAAATTGTCTAAAAATGGTTATTCTGAAAAATACGTAAAATATAAGTTATTATTATAAGACAAGCATCACTAATTTAGGAAACAAATGAAAATTACATCGAAACCCCCACCAACATTTTTAGTAAGAAGTATGCGATATTTTTTGGCAACAAAAATCAACCTAACAAGTTCAATTTAACATGTCCTATTGTCCTACGAATATATATTATTCGTTGACAGACTCACTGTCCGTTTTTAAGTACGTACATTCGCTATTGATTAAGTACCGAAAAATAATAAATTAAGTATTGCCTTTACTTAAGGTAAAGTTAAAAATAAAACTTAAAGAATAAAATAATTACGATAAAAATTTCACACGGGTTTTCGACGTAGTCGTCGTAAATAGCGATTCTTGTTATTGGACGACGATGGCGAAAAGTTTATTGTTACGTATTGTTAGTAGGTAGTCGGTCCGCGTAATCCATCCTTTTTTGATTTTATGTAACCATCATTCGTTAGGTGAACACAGGAAAACAAGTAAATAAGAGTATTTTATTATCAATTTGTGAATTTCAATACATTTAAATGCAAAATTTTTTTACTCGTGTTATATTCTATGATAATCTAAAATAACAAATTAATGAGTATGTATTTGAAAAAAAAACCAATATCCAGAGAGGGGGTCTTAAGTTTCCCAAACACATTGGGGTTTTTGGCAGCTATGAAATCATACGACATAAACACTATATCCTTAAAAATGTGGATTCTGATGGACTCAACTCCTTCTCTGGGAATAATTATTGTTTGCATAGGTACCAAGTACCCACGCAGTTTGATTTATGGTTCAATTCAAATTGTATAACATATCCATAATATCATGACTTAAAGTGGCACAAAATGGAGCAAAATGGCAATGATTTCACTTCGGTGATTTATATATACTATTTCCAGTGTTCCATTAGTGTCAACAATAAATATTATTACTTAAAAATTTTAATTTTATTACGTTGTCGCAACCCATGTCGTTATTCTGTTCATTAAAAATAAGTACCTATTACTAATCTCTAAATTAGGAGGTACACTTTAATTATAATTTGATTTAAATTTCAAATCTTTGCTTTACCTATCATATTTTAATCCAATTAATCGAATTAATCCTAGCACCCATTCATCCAAAATTTAAATTCTGTGATGATTATACAGTAGGCTCCTATTACCTAAAATCTTGAGTGAAAAATATTCTTAAAAAAAACAAAATATAAATATGACAGAAACATTAATCACTTTAGGATGTATACGTAAACTAATATCAATGATTCTTAACGCATATTATACATATAAAATAACAAAATTAAATAAGTATAATAAAAAAAGTAATACACAACTAAGTACTAAAGTAACTACTCGAACTAAAAATTATTTAATGAAATAACAATAACTTTATAATAGGTAGGTAGTAAAATAATAATATTTCGAAGATAAATAATAATTTTTTTCTTCAACTTAAGAGCTTAAGCAGTTGAACGTAATTTTGAAGAACATTTTAAATGTGCTCTATTTAATCACAGTTAGGAGTAAGTGGACTGAATTCCCTTGACTCTCTCCTCCCACTTTAACTCCTATATCCCATTACATTGATTTACAATATAGGTTCACTCGAAACTTACCTTACAGCAGTAGTGAGTTCCTTGGAGTTTTACTAATTTTGTTTTCAAGTTATACGTACCTTATTAGTATGGCCTATTATATGGCAATATTTAAAATTACAATATTGAAAAGATATGTGCAGGTATTGACTTTTAAAAAACCATTTTTTTTTTGTGTCATTTCATATGGCGGTAGAAATGTGGTACTTCGATTACTGCTTGTGTATGTCATCATTGAACAGGTGTGTTTATTTTTGCCATATTGATAAGCATGTTAATCTCTTTTTCCCGATAACGATTACCTGCGTAATATATTCTTTTTTGAATCGAATACCACGAACAAACTAACTGGATTATTAACCTGAAAAATTAACTGCATTTTCACCGAAATGTAAATACCTACCTACAATTTATTATTTATTAATGGATACCAAAAAATGTATAGGTGTTAATAAACCTAACCTAACAAAATGTTATTGGCACCCATTCAGAGACGTATTTAGAGGGGGGAGGCTAAGGGTGGTGATCGCCTCATTTGAAATTTTTTTATATGCACTTATCATAATGTGATGTTAATAAGTAATAACTATCATTATTATTAATATTTATATAATATAATTATTATTAAGAAGTATTATGGTCTGAAATTATCACCGGCAGAGGGAACAAAGATTTTGAATATAGTTCTGCACTCAATTTACTGCACATCTGCACTCATTTAAAATAAATAAAGTAAATTACTTTACATTTAAGAACAACAGTATAATCTGCCCAGAAATATTAAACAGACATTTTTGAACTCGTTTTATGTTGCATTTTTTGAGATATTAAGGCTTCAACTGCCGAGGTTATTCTAAAAATATTAATGTTTTATATACATTCTTATTTCTTATTTAGATTATTTATTGAATCAACATAATTGTCGCTAATGGGTGACAGCTTAATCAATCCCTTCGCATGTTAACTCTGGTCTCTGGCTATATAAAGAACACTAAAGATATACAAATTAGTAATTACATCAACCTAATTTGCTTCAAAATCAGTAGGACATAAGCGCCAATATAAAACTTACCCACTAGGTAATAGGTATAATATGTCAAAAGCGCCAAAAAAATACAAACAAAAATATATATAATTTGTACCAATATTAATATTTTATAAAATAATTGTACGGTTGATTTTTTTATTACATTATGTATATTTTAAAATATTTAAGTCGTCAATAGCTAATATTAAGTAAAATTATGATCGTAATGATAAAATCAAGGGCAGGCACCTAATATAAATAAAAATAAATCAACATAATCATTTGTTTTATAGCACAACATTAATTGTCTATTTAAGCTAGTTGATTATTGAATTCAAAATTGTCCAAATATTATACTTTACTTCTTTCTTCCATCATAAAATTATGCTCCCATGGGATGGCCTTAGTTTAAGGTTTGAGGGAAAAGTATTCATAATTATTAATTATATATTTTTTCACTTTGTAACTTTAGTAAGACAATAATTACTAATCAATTACTTTATAACATGAACTTAATAATGAATAACATACAATTGGTCTTTAAAATGTCGATATTTTAGCACCATGTTTTATAGTTCCTTATTAGGAACTGACCCAAATTTCCGAAGGATGTGAACTAGAATCAATGAATATGTTTAAAACATAACCACTAGCCATTCCTCTTAAATATCTATATTTTTTTTCAATAAATAAAATGTCTTTATTTGAAATCATTTTTGGAAAATTAATTTTCGGTTTAGCTCATGTGAAATGTTCATGCTTACTAAATACATAGGTACCAACAATTTAATGTTACAAGTTATAACACAACAACTCTGATGATCTATCATAATAAGATAGGCACTAAATTTGTCAGGAATTGGGATTCTAGCACTTTTGTACGATACGATTTATTATCATCTTATCTCATTTTGCCTTCTACCATTAACTCTCACTCTTAGTTTATAAGCTTATTGTGTACTCATGTACAGATTGTTTATTTCAAATAAAAATTTTAAAAAGGCTATTCATAAATACATTTATTTTGAAAAGTTCTTGGTAAAATTGAATAGAAGGCTTACACAAAATATACCACATATAATATTTGGTCTGGTTAGCATATTAATTAAAGGTAGTAAAAAAGATTGTATTATGAAACTTACTTTGATACACTTTTAACTATGATTCATCTAGATAAATGTAAGCTGTTAAATGTCAGGTAGTAACTTCAAGTATTATTTAATTTGGAATATATTTTATGGAATCAATAATAATCAATGTGAGAGATAATTAAAAAATGTTGGTGGATTTAAATATTTCTTTATTAGAAATAAAAATCGATGGGGATAAAATATAAAGTTGCGTTTTACAAGTTGTTTTCTAAAACAAATAGCTCATAGCACAACGAAATATTCCAACTACAGTGATTTGAATTTTATAGTTAAGGTTTATTCCTGTGTAATACGGATGCTTAAATACAATGAAACTATTATTCTAAAGCAATTTATTAATAAATGCATATTCTAAACATTTTGAACTGCTAAAAATGGTGATTTTTTATATATTAATTCAAGTAGGTATATTTACATAATATGTGTTACCTATGAAAGTACTACTTCCATGTGATGTATGTATGACGTTATCAGGTTACACGTTTGGAAATTTGGAATAATTTGTTTATGTAGTATAAAATGCAAAATTAAACTAAATCCATTAATACTATACCAAAACATGGGTACCAATCTACAGTATAATAATTGTTGGAAGTAGAGCATTATTTTTTATGAAATTCTAGAATTTAAATTATTTTGAATTACGACTTTTCAGTTTCAATAATAACAGTAAATTAGTGCACAAAATCTGTGTAGTTTTATCAAATTTTCGATTATTTTAGAACATTTCTACTTTTTTTTTTAGGAATTCTAGGATTAGATAGTATTAGATAGTCGTGAATGTTGAAAAAAAAGTGTAAAATAGAAAATAGTATATCTTTTGAAATATCGCCCCTCGATTATGTACTGTGCGTTTTTGATTCGATTATATAATTTTAGATTCTCAACAGACCTTTGTATTGATTTTATGATTATGTGTTTTAATTTTTTTTTCATGTCTGTCATCACCTTTCGGAGCCTTAAAAATG
This sequence comes from Myzus persicae, assembly GCF_001856785.1. Lineage (NCBI taxonomy): Eukaryota > Metazoa > Arthropoda > Insecta > Hemiptera > Aphididae > Myzus > Myzus persicae. The sequence goes on from NW_019103878.1 coordinate 166,955, forward strand.
TTTGGATCTTCAATTTCAATACCTTTTATGGCAGAAAAGTGAACATATGTCGGTACTTTGAAGGGTCAAAAGTTAAAATTCACAATACCTCCCAGTTTTCTTAATAATTGGGAAAACAGCAGCTGTTTAGTTGTAGGTGTCGAGTGTACTTGTAATTGAATATTACTATTACTACCCTTAATGGCTAAGTATGTGTTGTATACAAATCATTATATACGAAATAGGATTCTGACCGAAAACGGACTGGCAGCCTATATTACTAAGAATATTTCAATATACCTTTTTATATTATAAAAATTTAAATGTATTTTATTATAATTAGTCAATTTTGTATAGATTGAATGAATTGTTAAAAAAAAATTGGATTTGAAACTGCCATTGTGTGAATAAAATATAATAATAATATAATAAAAACATTTCGAATATTCATGAGCAATATTTTTAAATTAGGAACAACTAAAGAACTGAAATCGTTATTTTTTGTTTTAATATTTAGTGTCGACCAAATTTGAATTAAAATTTCTATAAAATATGTATCTATATATTTTTTAGTTCCAATATAAATTACTTATGAGGAACATGATACTAAATTTCCAAGTTATTAAAATTGAATATTTTATACATTTTCACTTCAAAATAATAATTTTCAATTTTTTATAGACAATTCTCATACATACATTCGGTCAAAATGTCAAGTACCTACATATCTATGATTATTCATTTTAAAATGAATGCTAACAAAAATAATTGTGGAATTAAGCTCAATTTTATTTTTTGTTTCCAATAGTAACAATTTGTGAGGAACTTATTATTACATTTCGAAACCTTAAATATCAACAATTTTATGCATTTTTAACAACCAAATAATTTGCAAACCTTCGTGATTTTGACTTTAAAGACTTATAAAAGCACTGAATTCCCAAGAGGGCGGCCCTAAGTAGATTCCTTCGTTTATAAAAAAAAAAATGCTGTGTCGCGAATAAAAAGAAAAAAAACTTTTGGAAAATGCCAAAAATATTGTGATTATTTAATTTTAATAATTTTGAATTTGTATATGAACAACTTATGAGAAACTTTCCAAAGTATCAACTAGATCCAATTTTGCTGTCAGGAATCTCCATATCAAAGTTTAACATCTCAGCATTTTTACTGCTCCAAAGGGAGATGATAAACACAAAAATAAACAGCATACAATTTTAAAATCAATAACTTCATCGTTCAGCTCAGAATTTAAAATTAGGTGAAATTGTAAATTATATTCAGATTTTGACAAAATCTTTCTTATCTGTTTTTAATTCAAAAACGAATAATCGTGGATGCTTGACATTTTTACCAAATGTTTATACATATTATCATTTTTTATACGCTGTAAATAATATTTTGACTATTTTTAGGCTATATAGACATTTTATAACATTTTTTTTTCATAAAATGTTATTTAAAAATAACTTGAAACTTATGTATATTTTTATATTTTATTTACACAATAACATTTTCACAACATTTAAATTATAATTATGCTATTGCCTATATTTATACCACGAACCAATATGTAAACCGTTTTACAGTATCTAGGTCATAAACTCAAAATGTAGGTAACACTACTATATATGATAAATGCATACTACAGTCAGACTTGGTTAACTCTAGTTCGAAGGAACCGGAAAAAAGTTTTCCCGACGATTTCGATTTTCGAGTTAAAAACGTTCGACTGTCTCATAATAATTAGTACATTTTAAATACAATAAATGTAATGTTTTATTCGGAGAAAATTAAATCAACTTACAGTATTTCTAATAGTAAAATAAATTAGTACCTATTACAGCGATAAAAAAAATATCATAAACTAATTATAACGACACCTTGAGCACCCATTTGATTTTTCAAAACTAGGCGACCATGCGTAAGAGGCTCCACCGCGGGGCAAGGGGTGCACATTTAGCATATATAACCGCGGTATACGCTCGCGTATGACCGTATTGCTGGCATTTTGAACCTTGTAAAATTGTTCTAGATAAGTGAGGTTTTTCAACCTTTAGTTTCCTTTACAGCAGCGAGATTAATTAAAAGATTTCTGATTTTTATAGAATCGCAATAAGAACCCGGGCAATGGCTGTTGTCTGTTTAGTATGGTTTTATGAAGTACCCGCATTGGTCACGTCTTGTTTATCACTTCAAACGATAAACCACATAATTATTTTTTTAAACGTTGAATTTAATAAGGTATGTCTAACAGTTATTATACTAGTCTATATTTACAGTTACGCTTTTCGGTCAACTGCAATCAATTATGAGGTAATATGTGCATGTAATCATTTTTTTATATTGAATGGAGTACCTATTTCTCAGACTCGACAGACATTAAACGATTATAGGTGTGTATGTATAATGTATGTACAGCAAGGGCGTAACTGGAAATTAATTTCGGGAGGGGGGGGGGCTTAAGCTAAAAAAATGTATTCTAATTTTATAATAATCTTTGAGTTCCGTTGTGGTCTTTAACCCACCGAGTATCATTGATGTCAGTTTAGTCCACTTAGTATTAGGTACAATGTTTTTTATTTTAGTTTTTAATATATTAATATATACTTATTTTACTACCACATAATGTAACAAAAAAAAATGTAGGGGGGGTTGACTCCCCCCCCCCACCCAAGATACGGCCTTATGTACAGTGTACATACAATTATGTATAAATAAGAAGTTTTGAGAAGGGAAAAACATAAAAATACGGAAATAAATATGCATAAATGCAACACGCTCGTCTATTCGACATACCTTTATCTACTTGAACAGACAAAGAATGTTTGTCGCCTTAAGTCCTCGTTTGTGGAAGTTCGAGAGCTACCTACCCGGAACTATTATACATATAGGTAGAAGACGTATTAAAGTAAATGCCTATAATGTATGATGGGTGTCGTATCCCCTCGCGACCATTTTTTTTCAATATGTAAAATTATCCCAATCGGCAATTGACGACTGAAAGTATGCAAAGACGCCAAGTGGAGCTTTTGTTACACGTCATTTTATATAAGTATACTTTTTTTATGCAACAAGAACATTATGACACGTCATAAATATATACGTCTTAAGTACCTACGTATCCAATACGTCTTTTTCAAAACTATATAGCTGCAATATGTAAAATAATTCTAATGATATATACCTGTATATACATTTTCAATGTATTCAAATTTTGATTTTTGGAATTTTTTAGCGTATACTTAAAGACCGTAATTTAAATTATTTAGATTTTTATATCATTTAAGAAGTGTCTTATGGCGATACAAACTTCTATTTTTTCAAATAAGAACCAACTTTTTCTGACTGTAAATTGTTAGACAGAAGGTTTTTTCAAAAATGTTGATGCATCTAAATCGAAATTCAAACGAGTACGGCTTTTAATTTATTTAACTATTTGTGTTCTAAGAATAATAAAAGTCTAAAATAATGGGTTTGAAAAATGAAAGATATTATGGAAACCTAATTTTAAATGTTTACAAATTTATATTAATCCATTAATAATTTATTATATTTTTCAAATATTGTTGAAGTACCTATAATAAATACTACACATCAATATTACATCGATTTTATAGTTATGTAAAACCATTTTTAAATACTACTATCCTTAGTAAATAGTATATATTATATATTAAGAGCTCAGAAAGTACTAGTTTAATTTTTGATTTAGTTGTTAAAAAAACTATATTCTAAACAATTTACTGTAAAATGGGCTACGTTCAAACCAGTGTTGTTGGTAAGGTTATCTAACGAGAGTGGTTTAGAAGAGGGGGGATGAAAATTATTTTTGGAAGTTCAGATTATGTGACTCCACATCATATAATATGAGCAAATTATCCAAACGTTTTTTTCGAACTACCTACGTAACATGAAAACTGTATGCACTGCTGTATAGGTGCAATATATTATTTCGATATCAACCCTCTCCCCTCGGCCCCCACGCCAACACGACTTACGCACGACCATAGCACCAATTACGCCACCGCCTCCACTGGAGTCTGAAGTCTTTTACCGTGAAAAGTTAACATGTGTTTCTGCTGAATTTCCCAGTTAAAAATAATAGTTACAACGTTTACAAAAATATATATTATTGTCTAAATCAGTATACCTATACTTTAAAAATGGTCACTTAAATGTGATTTAATAACCAATTAAATCATATAAAACCACCTAGGCGGAAAACGAGTAAAATGATTGGGAGCGAGGAGCTAATAACGTACGATGAAAATAGTTTTCCAGCTTCGCGCAAAAAAACATTGTTAAAATCCACTATCTAACATTACAAATTTACAAAATTCTTAAGAGTATGCTACCCACGCGTTTGTTGTCTCCGTCTTGCCAACTTACGACACAGTAAATTTTCGTTTACTAGTTTGAATAGTGTGCCATTAGTTTTGATATTAGAGTAAATTTAAGTTATCAAACTTTTAGGTAAGAACAGTATCTATGCTTAGCGTCACCGAATTTTTGATATTTTCATTCTCAAGCAAGATACGAGTACCTATGTAAAATAACACAAATCAAAAATGCTCATATATCACTTGAAAATTAAAGTATCCAAAAATCCACCGACGATGAAGCATAGATAATATTCTTACCAAGGACTTTGATAATAAATCAATTCACTCTAATATCAAAACTAACAACACACTATTAAATTGAAACTAGTTAACGAAAATGTTCTGTCGTACGTGTGTAAGACGGAGACAACAAATGCATGGGTAGCATCTCTTAAAGGGATTCGATACCGTGATTTTCTATCTTTGTCTAACACGCTCGCAACATAGAATTTTGGACATGTTCTTTGTCAAACGTACTGATTGATATAGTAAACCGATAATAATTCTATAGACAGATTTGAATTTTTCGTTAAATCTACTTGAGATTGACATTCCCAAATTTTTGTTTTTTTGATTTTAACCTCTTCAAAAATTTAAGTATGACCATTTTTTGATATAACGATGTTAGGAATTAAGCCATTAAGGGCATAATATCAAAAAAGTATGAAATTCTATCTCAAGTAGTTTTGACAGCAAATTCAAATCTGTTTTTAGGATTCGTATCACTTTATTAGATCAATGGGTATGATCGGCAATGAATACGGTTAAAACCCTACGTTAAGAATGTGACATAGACAGAAAATTACGGTATCGAATCACCTAAAGGATTTTTTTTGTTTAACAGGAGCACCTTATCTACCTGTCTAAATCACAGAAATTAGCAAATTATATTTTGTTTAAAAAAATATAGAATTTTAAATTTGAATTTCACACACGGATCATCTTATGTTGTTTTTATTGAAATTTAAAAAAAAATCAGCTTAAAGCCACATTCATTTGTTAAGAGTTTTGCAAAATCAGATTTTGATGAAATTGAAGGTTTAAACTTAAAAAAAAATAACAATTTTTAACAAATAATATTTTGTAACAGTAATAATTTGTTTTAATTAAAAAAAAATAATAATGGAGACCTTAGACTTTCTATCATTAGGTATTTTAGTATTTATCATTTTCTATAGGTACTCAATGACATTTTCAATATACTTATACCAATTTTGAGCCATTTATAGGTGTATACAACTTTCAAATTAGCTTAGTTTTTTTTACCTTTATTAAGGCTTAAACATTTGTTCAAATATTCGTCATGACTCATATATAACTATTACACTAATTTAAAAATATCGAACTAGTGATTAAAATTATAATAACAATAAATAAATAAAATGCTAATTAAAGAATATTATGTAGGTGATGTTGTTTTTCATCATATCAACATATTATATTACATAAGAGAAAATAATATGATCGTCTTTCTGGGTTGGCCTATATTCTATAGTATAATACTGAAAAATAAGACTCCGAAAGCTTAAACTACGATAAGATAATATAATATTCCATTCAATCATTGTTAAAAGGACTCCACGTGCGTGTGCGTAATATGCGTGTGTGTTGTCTCTGTCTTACCAACGTACAACGAAGCTAATTTTAGTAATGATTAGAATTAATTGACCTAGTAGAGTCCAGGGATTCCCAATCACTGTGCCTCGGCACAAAAATACAAAATTGCAAATATTTATTTATTCAATTAAACGATATGTATCATAAGTCATAATTCATATGTTTATTATCTTTCATAAAATGTGTGAAAATTTCAATGTACATTTTTTAGCATCAGTTAGGTTAAATTGGTCTCGTAAATGCATGTGTGAACGTATTTGCAATTTTCATGATTTTTTCTCTATAAAGTACTTCAAGAAATATTCAAAATGACAATATATATTATATATATATCAGAAATTCTCATCCACTGTGCCGCAAAATTCTTCAGACTCGTCGTTTAACTTTTGTCCTATTATATTATGTACTGTGTAGCTTGTGTCGACTTAAAGTGATAGAAGTTTAAATTTATTTGTCAGACGTAAATATGCTGATAATTATTCATACTTTGGATTTACGTTAAATGGCAATATTGGATGTCCTTAATTCCTTTACCTGTTCATATCTACAAAAATATATGTATTGTTTGTGTGTTCCGTGTTCCGCAAGAATGTAGGAATATGATCAAGTTCGTTGTCAAATAAAATTATAGGTTGGTAATCAATGTCGTAGACCTTTATCGAACTCAAATATAGAATAAGAACATTATCTGTGTTTGCACATACCAACAGGCTACAGGCGTTCGTGATATTTTAATTTTGAGATAATTATAAGTTATAAGATCCAAGTTAAATATTAAATAGTTAACCTAAATATAGAACTCACTTTTACGAAGTTTGTACTCTATTACAGCTTAAAATCTATACTTAATGTTAACAATAGTTACAAAAATTTATTTTACAAGCATTACCTGTGTGCCACTGTGGTGCAATATATTTTGTATTCATGTTATTGAAAAAAAATTCAAAATCCAAATTTATTTATTAAATTTATGATTGCAAACATAAAAATTGAATTTATATTTAACTCGTTTAAGATAAAATAGGATGATTTCGGTGGTTCTGTTTTAACTGCGAATCAATGAGCATATTTTATACTTTTGAAGGTATTTAGTTACTTAAGAATAAAAAAGTAATCATCAATTTTAGAATGATTATCGAATTTATTGTGTGTTACATGCTTATTAACCGTGGTAAAAGTGTACACTCCGTGTCAGGCATGTTTTTGGCGAATACGGGTGGTTTCTGCATAACACTTTACTAATTTTTCTGTATCTAATAGCATAAATAATTGTTTCATAATATTTAAAACCTTCTAAAACAAGTGCCATTATGTACCTACCTAGATATCTATTGAATGTCATTGCATATAAACATATACTTTATTAGCTTATTTTATAATAGAATATTAAAATACATGAAATGTATTAGCATGTATTACATTACTATCCAATATCCTGCGACCTATAGGATAAAAAATCAACTTTTTAACATTATTGTCTTAATTTACACAAATAAAAAATAATTGAATATTAAACTATTTTTTAATTACCAAATCATTGTAAATAAAATTCCAATGACATTGTAAAAATGTATTATATTTACATTGAAAGTTAAAACTATTTATAAATACCTACCTTCTACGCATATTTTACTTGACATTTAGTTGAATTACTGGAATTCAAAAATACCCGAAACCAGGAAAAAAACTCGAAGTATTGAACAGCCCGAGGGACCCGAGTTTAATGTTTTACAGTAGCTGCTTGAAATGAAATTGGCATGCCTAAACATATTTAGTTTCAAATTTAAAGTATTTATATATTAAAATAGGGTTCCCTTACCTTAAGGTTCTGAAAAACTATTGGCTAAAATACTGAACTATCTTCGCCAAACAACTATGGAAAATATAAATATATTTTATATTTTACTTTATAATTGTACCTTTTAAAATTTAAAGATGTGGTTAATGATAAATTCTGATTTTAAAAATTATTTTCTTGTCAATTAAAATTGTTCGTGGTACCTGCGTATTTATTGAAATAAAGAGTGAATGAATATTTTTAACTAAATTAATGATTTAAATACTTAACACAAGCAAAGACGTTTTCAACAATAAGTAATATACTTATAAAAATTTTATAAGGTGGGAAAGGGAAATGTTGCAGACATTTTTTAGTAGGTACTCTGTATCGGGTGGGATGAGTTTAATACAAAGATATTTGTCTTTTTTTCTATCTCTATTAAAAATGTCGACTTAAATGGCTTACAGTTCTTGAGAACTTAATGATTGAACTAGGGTGACGAAAGTACGAAACTTACTAAAAACATATCATACCTAATACCTACACGAGTAGATTATTATTTAGTGTGCAGCTAAGCAGCTTATTATAACGAATGTCCGAAACTTTTATATTGAGGTCCATCAAACAATTTCAGCTTTTTCTACCATTTTACCCGGTAAAAACAAATATTTTCAACTGTTGCTATAATAATTTTATTTCGAAACTAATAGTACACCGAAACCGATTAAATAATACGTTAAGCTCGTTAAAGCTTATCTGAAATCATAACACAATCAGAAATATTATGTAACAACAGCCATATTATAATCAGTCATCACATTATAGATTTAAGATTGCCAATAATATTTATTTCATTATTTCACATCTTAACGTCCCTCATTCATTAATCATTATTAATATTAGGTAGCTACTTTGAATTGTTTATAAGCAGTAAATACAATTATATTTGTAGTTCGTAGTATATATTTAGTATTAGATGATAAAAAATGCTGTCTAGTAAATAAAAAACAAAATATATTATAATACTATACAGAGTGTACAATAATAAAAGTAACACGAAATATTTTGGAAGTATGAAGCTGAATTTAATTTGGAGTTTGTTACTCCACGAAGACTCAAAATTGTACATATTTTTGAAAAATTACTATTTAACTGTTTTAAGCTACTTTGACTCATAAAGTTTTTTATATCTGAAAACTTGACTTATTAAGAGTTAAAGTTTTAGATTTATTTTATTGTTTTGGTTATTAACAAAAATTGAAGCTGCGCATTAAAAAAATTAGTTAATAATTTGGTGAAAATAATGCACATAAGCATGTGCTTAACTTACAATACCACACCTGAGTTTTCAAAAAAAAAAAAAATATGCGAAATTATAAATTAACATGTAGGCTGTTACAAAATAAAATAAATACAACATGCACAAATCGAAACTACAACTCACTCTCTCAATGTTGTTTAAATAAATGTATTTAATTCAAATCCAAACTCAAGGGTACAACTAAAAAAATGATAAGTATGCTCGAACAATTTTTTAAAAATATCTTTAATAGGACCCAATAGACCTTCATGCAGTTAAAAAACTCAAATGGAATTCAGCGTCATGCGTTCGAAATATTTCGTTTTAACTTTATAGTTGAACACTCTGTATAGTAGGTATTTTACCTCTAATACACTATTACTGCAGTATGTCCGTATTAAATCATAATTTTTTTCTCATTTTCTTAATCGCTATAAAACAAATTGAATAAACAATAGTGAATTGTCATTATTTAAATTAAATGTTAGAAAACAAGTATACTACACTGATACTTACTAATATTACTTACATTAACCGTCTAGTAATCTTTGATATTTAACACCATCGATGTTACACAGGTTATAATATTGACTTTACCTATTTATTTGGGGAAAAAATATTGCATTTGAGAACGTAATTTTGTGTATTAAGTATAATAATATATGGTAAGTTTCCGTTACAACGAACTCTAGGGGACCGAATTTCGTTGTAACGAAATTTCAAAAAATTAGAATAAAAAAAAAATTTTAAACATTATGACGTGATCAAATACAAATATGTAAATAATAAATACATAATTCAAATGTAAATAATTTGCGAAAATAAATAACCTTACTATAGATAATCGACAATTTTCTTTTGAACAAGGTTTGTTGTTTTAATAGAAAGTAAATAATTTTGTAGTTGGTGGATGTTTGTAAAGATGAAATCAGGACAGTCTGGTAAACACCAACTTGTGATGTATGAATATCGCATTACTTCCAAACTTGATAAGGCTTCTGATGAAGTGACATTGCGCACATCATCTCCCATCAAAACTTATTCATCTTCACTACTTTCATCAGTGGCCTCATCTTTTCTGTCTTTAATGGATTAAATAGCGTCTACTTCGGTTACTTCATAACATGTTGAAACGTTGTCATCTGCACCGAGATAATCTTCTAAATTCACTTCGTCTGGAAGCGGCGTTTTCTTTTTTCTTCAGATTTAATTAAGAAGGGAAAATCCATATATTTTAACCTGTACAAATAGTTCGTTGTACCGAGATTTTTAAAAATCAATCATTTCGTTATATTGAGATTCATTTTTTCGGTAGGGGCCTTATTTGACTTTCGTTATAACGGGATTTTTTGTTGTATATTGGTATTCGCTGTAACAACAACTTACTGTACTTTCAAAGTTTCCATGAATAATATTTTTAAACTACAACGAAATTATTAAATCATAGGTTTTAATATGCGATTTCGTCTAAATTTGAACTAAAAAATAACTTAAACTAAAACTGTGTTTATGTATTAGATTTTTTGGAATTTACGAGGAACCCCGTTTTAAATTTTCAATCCTTACTATTCCTTATCTATACGATTTTGAATTTGATACAAGTTGTCAAAATTTGAACTTTGAATACTTATCTTTTATTACTTTGTATACCTATACTTACTCGGACTACTTTATGTGTAAAAGAGTATAAGTGTTAATTGCAAAATGGGATGTTTGAGGACAAGAAGCATAAATTATGACTGACTAACTGTACTTCCCAGTACCAGAAAGCAGAAACCCTAATAAAATAATAATGAATTTTATTTATATATTTTAGATTCTGAGCGGAGCGATGAACGTATATTGATTTTACAATGACGAATGTGTGGTTTTTTTTTTATGTCTGTCATCACCTTATGGTGCAGTAAAAGCAATTCAATTTTGTAAAGAAGCGATAAGTAGACACAGTGAAATAATTATTATTTGAAACTATTTTAGTACAATATATTATCTGAATTCTGAATTTATTGCTTTATAGATCCCCGATAATTATATTAAACGAAAATAACACCCCAAAATTGAAGATAACATGATACTTCTCCTATACTTGGAAAACAAGTTTAAAAAATGTACAATAAATACGTTAAGCTCGAACAAAGAATTTGCTGTCTTAAGGAAAGAGTGTCAAGCAATTCTCCACATATTAAATAGATTGGTTATTTAGACAATATTAGTTATTTAATTAAACACAACGAATAATTTTAACTAATTTGAAAAAAATATTTCATATAATTTTTATACGATTATTTTTTTTATGATTATGATTATTATGGAATTATCGAATTTATCACTTTATTAAATGTATCTGCACCTAATAATGGCTTATGCAATTGTATATAAATATAATTAATTAGTACGTAATTTGTAATTTATAAGTTACATTTAGTTACTGGAAAAATAAATTGCGAAATGGAACGACGATAAAATAAATTCGACGAAATGGTACGGCGGCGAAATGAAACAGCGGCAAAATGGGAGCTGACCTTTAAATTGGACAGTAAATTCATATGTATCGTACCTACAATTTTCATGGGTTTTTTTTTTTTAGGTAATGTTCTTTAAGATATGTCCAAAATGACACTCTACTTGTAGGTACAAACTATCTTTAGGTAATTTGCATAATAAGGTGTAGGTAAAATAATAATTATTATTACAAGAAAACATTTTTTTTTTTACTTTACGATAATGTTTTTACTGTTGTCACCCAAGCGTGATAATGGCGTAGATAGCTTATAGTTTACACCTACGGTTTTTTTTTTTTTGTAATAAGTTCATTACTCATCACTAAAGTTTGATAAAATACACGAATTTCGATCCCAGAAGATAGCAGATAATATACAACATATAATAGGTACAGTATAATATATAAACACTGTTTTTATATTTATTAATATAATTGTGTCAATGCACCAGGTATTTTTACAATGTTAGGTTATAAACTGTGATATACATATATATTATTTATTAAATCTTATAATGTAGGTACTTACTTAAAAATTTTAATTGCATTACATTGTGTCATTGTCACATCAGACAGTGGAGGACGGTCCTTTGACATCTTCTAATTTCTTGATAAATTAGTAACCTATGATATTAATTTAATTCATCTGCAAATGTCTCACTTTTGCCAACAATTTTTTTTTTATATCCAAACTTACAAGTCATAAGCGCACGTAAATTCAGAATTTCAACTGCATAATGATTAACATAAACTAGTAACTAACTACTTCATCTGCAGTAAAAAAAAAATGTTTTTGAAATAAAATAATAAACCTAGGTTGATATAAAAAAAAACATTCATTAGATTTTATTCTAGAAAGTACACACCATGCCATATAAGTTTTCTTAACGTTTACACATAAAATAGCGAAGTAAAATATAATAACATTTTTAGATATCTTTGTGTTGAATTATAGAAAAAGTATATTCCTAACCCGTAACCGTTATAATCAAACATATGTTGATGAGAAAGATGATAAAATAAATTTAAGTGAGTATAGGTAGCAATTTAGTATAGGTAATAGGTTACTCTATGTTATGTTAAAATTATAATTTAAGCGAACAATATTTTATAAACAAAACTTTATAGGTAAGGCTAAATTAATAACATTTCGAAAATAAATATTAAATATATATAGATAAACGAAACGCCTTGATTCGAAAAATAATACAATATTCATGTCTATAATATTATGTATCATTCATGAAATGGATAATATGAGACTTTTACAATTGTCGCTCTCTATTATTGATTTTTGTAGACATATTTCTAAATATAAAAAAGGCTGAACTATAAGGAAACGCGTTTAACTAATTTGATTTTAATTTTAAATAACGATTTTGAAAAATGGATGTACAATTCTTTTACACTCTACTCATTTTATACATGCATTGTTTGTTACTGTTCTTATTAGTGTTCAATCATTTTTGGAAATCAAAATCCATTCGGTTATTAAAATTAAGTATTTAGTTCAAATAAAACATTAAAAGTTAAAACGATTTATTCGGTCGTAATAACTCATACCGCGACCTCTGATGACGACGTCACGTATTATACAAAGTTATGTACAGTAAGAATGAATTATTATGTATAGAATAATAAAATACAGTTAACAATGTAACAAATAAGAATAATACAACGTGTAATCAATCATAGGCATAGATTAGTGGATGTTTTGTGGGAGACTTGAAAAAATATTCAACCCCCCCCCTCCCCATCTAAATTAATTTATATCATATCCACTATTTAGAGTATAAAATACTCATTTTACATAAATACATCACCTTGGTCTTAAAGACGTAATAAAACATTCTTTTAAATGTATTGTTATTAGCTTTATTAATAAATTATTATTTTAGTAATAAATGTGGTTCATGTTTTGAATAACTGTTAAACAAAACCATGCGAATGTAATTTAATGAGTGAAGGTACCTATATTTTTCTATTGTAGACTAGTAATAAATGATAATCTTATGATAGCTGTACTGAATTGAAATATTGGTACAAAATCAAATAAGTAACTTATCAATATTATTATTTTAATTAAATTTTTGTCCAAAATCAATATTCAGTCAGAGATTACAGTAATTAAAAACATTATCATACAATTGGGAAATTACTAAATTGAAATAAATTGTTATGCTTTAAAGAAAACAATAACTAAAACTGTATTCCATAACTTTATTAAAACTTTTACAAGTGAGCCATGTCTTTGCCAATTACCTCGAAACTCGGAAACTAATGAACGCAGTTTCTCAGGGTAGAATATAAAAACTTGTCTACGTTAATGGCTTAAATAAGGTGTCTGGAGGGGGGTAGGTTCCCTCTAAAACAACTCATAGAAATTTCTCAACAAATATGAATAGTATCTAAGTATTTAATTGATAAACATTTTTAAAGAAAATAAATTTAAAATTGTTCTTATTCGTGAATTGTAGAATATTTACATCTAAAATAGATCAGTACAATACAATCAATACAATCAGTAAATTATATACTTACTTAATATAAACTACTATTAATGTTCATTTTTTTAAAATCCATCAAATCTCTGCCCATGCGTTTAAAATGATTTAAAATATAACTTATCTATCTACTTACTCGTATGCGAAATATTTAATGAAATACTCATCCAAATATTTCATCATACATTCATACCTATAATACTAAACTGATATTTATATATAATTTATAATGAATACCAGTTGATATTATTATTATTATTGTTATTAATATTACCATATTTATCAAACAACCAATTTAGACTACTTATATAGGTATGGACTTATGAATAATAATTTCGCGATACATTGCACGTCTGATTGACAGAATGTCATTACAAATAACCATAAGATAATAAATGTTTCGTGACTGGAAGCGAAGCATAACAATTATAAACGTTTGTCTGGGCCAAAGGGGGAGAGGACGATGAGGATAGATCCAATCAGAACCTTTAATCCTACAGATTCATATTAGTTTATATTAGTTTGCAAAATTGAATAATGTCTAAGTAATAAAAATGTAAAATCTAATAATATCTTATTTTGTGAATATCAGTATAAATTAATATGTTTACAGAAATGTTGAAATATACGAAGAAAATTACGATTTATACGAAATATACGATTGCAAAATGGTACCTATTTAAAAATATTATGCAGGCACATATTATGTGGCTATGAATTGGACATATTTTCAAATGATGTGTGATTCAAAAGTTTTATGTAATATAGTCTGCTTACCAATAAATCATTAGGTATACAGTATCTCAGTAGGTATCTATCTTATATTAGAATAATGTCTATTTTCAGATTTATGACAGGAAAATTAAGAAGTGGTACCTACTGCCAGCAATAATTATTGTCGATTATTCGTTAATATTCTAATAATATGTAAACAAATTTGCAGTCAAAGTAAACCATTGAAAAATATCTCTAATCAGAAAAAATTACAAATTTGTCAAAAAAAAATCCAAAAAAATAATAAAAGGTTAAGCGTGAAGATTTGCAACCAAATAGATACCACAAAATATCCTTTCCGTGGCTGCTGTGCATAATTATAAATTATTAAAACTCAGATGTGGAACTACATATTATTATGATTGAAGGTGGGGTTTTCTTTAGGCCTCACCGTTAAAGGGACCTCACAAGTCGCCGTAAAATTCAGTACTGTTTAAAAAAATGTCAGTTCAAGTTAATAAAACCATGGAATATTGAAATAATACAAAATGTAGGTACTGTTTGTGATTAATAAACGTGTATACGTTTATACGTCAAGACGATAGTGTTTTGTTGACTAATATTAATAAATGTAAAAATTACATTATACGAGTATAATGTTATGTCCTATCGCGTTATGCTCAAAGTATAAGAAATAAGAAGTATGCTCAACCCGAACCATGTTTTCATACTAATTCACGCATGTGCATCGCTTTTTGCTTTTGTGCATTCTGCATTGCATAAGATTAAATGTAATACGTGTGACGTCACCTAAAGTTTATTGTTGGTTGCCTATATAATTTATTCATTGCGCCTTAAAAAAATATGCTCAGTCTTATCGTTGACCATACTTCCTATTCCTTATACCATATTATGGCAATGCGGGCATGCGGAGGAGATACGCCGTAACTCGAAGTGTAGCCTGTAGCTAGTATACTATAATATAGATGATAGAATACTGTGGATTTCCCTATGCTATCACTCTATCAAACTTAGATTAATTGTATAGTTCAAATAGATCATAAATTATTTTTACCATTACGTTTCAATGATTTTATAAGACAGTCGTGTTACTGGGTGTTAGTTGGTGTTCGGTGACAGAAACAACGAACAAAGTCCTAGTTACTTCGGTAAGTAGTTTTACAATTACTTTGCATTCAAATAAGAGAACATTAAATTGTGATTCGAATTATTTATTTTATATATACACTTAAATAGCCAGTAATAAAAGTAAATATTTATGCAATTTGTACCACCAATAATAATTTAATTATATTTACTATTCAATTATTTATAAATTAACGTAACTTTGGTTTTATTAAAAATTAATAGTAAGTTAAAAAGTTAAAATTAACTTAACTTTTACTTGTTAACTCGTTTACGCCGAGGCTTGGAAATATTAGAATTAAACAATTTAATATCAAAAATAATGGCTAAACATTTTCCATTACATCCCCACTAAGTATTATATGTAATTATTTAAGTTTTAAACATACAAATATTATTTAATTCTAATTTAGGTTGCTACATATTTTTTATAGGTGACTTTATTATTAAACATTTTTTCTGAAATAAATATATTTATAGTAAAATTATGTTTTGCTTATCTTTATTGTTATCATAGTTCAATCAATTATTAATTTGCTATTGCTGGGTTGCATGAGCAAACACTAAATACTTAACGAATCAATAGTGAGCTAATGATTATTTAAACTTGATTAGTAGCCCATGATTATTTTTTTATTGTATACAAATAAACAGTAAAATGTTTAGAAAGTCGGATTACAAACATAACAAGGCCTCCTAAAAAATTGTATCCACGGTCCTCAATGGTCGTAGTTCTGCCACTGATAATACGGATATTTTCTTATTTCTTCACCCACTCGCCCTCAAAGATAACAATAAATCGCTGTTTTATAAGTCTAGCTTAGGTAGATGCCTACATATATTAATGAAATACTAGAACATGCGTAATTTACAGAAAACCCATTTTATTTAAAATATTATATCGAATAGTACATAATACATAATATATACATACAATATATACATAATACATAATACATGGGTAACTTTATAATATAATATACCTATTATACCCGCTTGCAGAGTACAGACCTTTTAAAATGAAATTCAAATTCAAATAATAGTTTTCATTGTGATTCAAATTCAAATAAATATTTTTCACAGTGGTTCAAATTAAAATACATTTTAATAAAATATGTCAGTGTATCATGATGTGTTATTTGAAGATAACGATTCCGCAACTATGCCTATTGAAAACAAATCAGTGGAATTCGATCTACAAGATTTTAAATGTATCTACCTCGCCATTGAGCAGGTCATTGTTATGGATATGTGTTAAATTTGAAATCAATTAAAAATTGTTGCATAATAATGTGTTGTCTCTATTCATAAGTATACCTATTTCATAAATTATATTAATTATTTAAAATAATATCATGTCTTGAAAATACTTATATACATTTGGGCCTTTTTGTTCCTTCAATACCGCAATCAATGGAGAAGTTGTTCAACATTTTGAAGGCTCTTTTTGGTTTTTACTTTGCCTATATTCGATTAGGTACCTACAGAACAACATTTTAACGACTGAGAGTTCAAGATAAGGTAAATAATGGTTAGGTTTCCAGTTTAGTCGTGTTCGCGTAACCGTGTAAACGATACTTTGCCTGACTGGTAAATTCATGTTATTGACCAATAGAACAGATACCACAGGTTACCGTTATCCAAGTTGAAATATTCCAAATCCATCGACTCTTAGATACAGTGCTTATCAATACCCCGTGTAAATAACTGTGACCAATAGCATACATCATAATTATTAATAACTATACTAAACCCAGATTACTAGAAGCACGAATAACGACGAGCGACGTATACGCAAACACTTCTTATTGAACGCGGTGTTAGTGGAACAGCTTAATTATTATGGTCCATTTCACTTAATAGTGTAGACTTGTATATACGCAATGCACAGTTATTCTAAAATGTATTATGATACAAATTATCAAAATCAAAAATTAAATTTCATTAAAGTGTCCGTTGCTCAGAGTGTCACGTATTTAGAGGTTTCTGTTTTCCTGTGAGACAAATACCTAAATGAAAATGTCCTCGTTCCCAATAAAAACGACCACTATTTGGAGGTGTCCGCTAATGAGCACCTCGCTCATTAGGGGAGGTTCCACAATATCAAGTGAAAATTACAAGTTTCTACGGTAATTCTTTTTTGAGCTACAACAAAAAAAACAAAATCGTAAAAAACCGGTGTGTAAAATATATTCTTGATTTTCCTTAATTTTTTTTTTTTTGTTTTTCCTGATTATTTTGTAAATTACTAGCGATATTTTTTACTTTTGACTTATAGATATAGTAAAAACGTACTTACGAAGGTAAGGTACGAACTATTGATCAAAATTTCTTACAGAAGCCAAAATGAAACATTTCACACTATTTGCTGCCCTGAAAAGCATGAATAATTTTTATTAAGGAAACCATCAGGGGGATATATTGTTTTCAGGCTCGCACTCATCTAAAATCAATTGATGTTTAAACGAATGATTCGTTTTATGCATAATATTTTACAGCTTATTTTAACCTATAAATTATATATTTTAATAAGTTTTTTACAATATGTTAAAACATTTTGCAAAATTAATTAAAACAGATTTTATGGTAATTCCCATATAAGCTATTGAGTCAATTATTGTGTTTGTGTTTGGATTTGTATAAGGTAGAAGCGGCAAGGAAGTGTGTGAATTTGCCCCATGGCACAGAAAAATATGCAAAAATAATTTTCATCCTCTTGCCCCATACTGTCTGGGGTAGGTAGGTATTAAGGTTTAATTCTTGTTATATTTTAATACTTTTATCATATTTAATGTTAATAATAGCCATAAATTATTATTTTTAATGTTTACATATTATATGGAATTAACCAAGTCCCAAGAGAGCAAGGAGCATTTCCGTTGCCCTAAAAAAACCACCAAGTTTATAGGTACTTATGCATAAAAGCCATAGGGGAAGGCAAGCTGCGACATTCCCCCACTAGATTTTCTGAAATTTATTTTAAATTGAGTAGTATATACACCATAATAAATACTATAGGTAATACAACAAATCGAAATTGAGTTAGAAGAATAAAAGATCACGTTTATAAAAAATGTCAAATTAACAAAATATATTATATTGTAAATGTATGTATTATGTACTTATAAACAAACTCCATCCCCTCCCCCCCCTACACAAGTTTTTGCGGGCGCCTACGATAAAGACTTTAAGACTTTAACTTGTGTCATTATGTATGGGACAGAAATATAATTATTATTTATTTACTATTTGATTTTTATAACTGGAAGTTTTATATTGTGTAACTATAATATTAGAAATAATCAAATAAATATATTTTTTCCAATATAAAATACATACCCAAATTACCGAAATTATGGACACCAGTTGATTGGCAGATACTTACATAGTTTTAGACTATACTTTAATACTTCATCAACATTACACATGTATACTGAATATACCCACACATTAATAAATTAAACTGTTGATACATTTTAAGCTATTACCTAATAATGTATATTTTTATCAACAACTGCTTGAAATTAAATAGCCACAAACAATTTACGATATTTGTGAGTGGAAGGAATATTTTTGATTAGCAGCATGCTACAACAATAATGATAATGGTACACATAATATTATAATAATATGTGTACCATATTATGTTCTACATGTGCCTATTATGCACTTATCTCAAATTTGAAATGAGGTATATTAAAAAACTGCAGTAGGTATTACAGAACAATGGTATTTGAAGAAGTAATCGATTGTCAGAAATTTATTGCAACAAGACTTGTTTACTTGTGTAAAAAAATAAAACACTATTACTACTATACTTTAAAGCAATTATTACTATTAACCATCTGAAATTGAGTAGGTATCTTCTATCTGCACAACACGTAACAGCCAGAATAGTTAAAATAGGGATTACGGCATAGGTGTATACTTACGTCATATTTTATGCACCATAATAATATTGCATAGTCATTACTCATTATAGTCACAAAGCCAGGGTATTATGCTCAGTTACCTACATGCATTTGTACACTGTTTTATTTGGAGAGTAAATAGAGAAAATCATTTGAATCAATACCCATTTGTGTCTATAATTTTAAATTAAAAAACGCTTGATAAATACTTCGATAAAAAATACCGGAATCCTCGCTATGCTGTATAGTAGATTTCGACCTGTACCTTACGAAGTAGATGACATAATGGATGTGTTAAATTTGATTTTTATGACAGTAGTAACCCATTGTATACTTGCGAAAAACGATTTTGATCGGAGACGATATCTCAGCCAATATATTTCTATGCGTACCTTATATTATTGTTACTAATTTATTTTTTCATTGATAATACGTTTGGTTCGACTAATTTTAGATTCTGACTAGAATAAAACACCATATCTCTAAGACATTTAAGTATATACCAATGTATTTAAAATCCAACATTTTGAACTACCTAAAAAGGCGACATGACGTAGTAGTATATACGCATTCATAGATGCATTTAACACATCAGTACCTAAATACCTATAATTAATTAATTAAAACATGAAAAAATGTCGAAACCTATTCCATTCCGGTCTACAATTCGTTTACCTGCAGTCTAAATCGGTATTGACTTATAAGATAATAATAGCTATAGCAATAATATAAAATGATTATTATTTATTTATTTATCTATTTATCAATTATATATAATTCACAGAAATGTTATTAGATGTAAGTGGGTGCTACACATACTCAAATTTACAATTCATTATCGTTTATATGTGATTTATTTTTGGAAAAAATTAGTTCAACCTATTGTATAACTACAAAAAATTAGAAGTTCAATTCAAATTTTACATTTCCATCAGATACAGCAGAGGTGGTTTCCAGATTTTTTTAAACATTTTAAATAATTTATAAGAAAAATAAATCGAATGTTTGAATACAATTTTCGAATACATTCTGCACAAAAATAATTATAATAATACTATGTTATAATATAGTATAAGTACTTAGAAAAACATACATTTCTTTGAACTTAGACTTAAAAATTTATTTTTCTTCTTCTACACTAACATAAACTTATCTAGAAAACTATTTTAAATCATCATCTACAATTGATTTTATTTTTGATATTTGTTGCATAATACCTATCATTGCAAGGCCATATTTAGAATTTTGGAGCCTCGGGGCACTATTGTAAAATTCCACTTCTCTTATAAGGCCCCACCCAATGTTAAACAAATACAAATTATATATACATAAAAGTACACAAATCTAATTTATATTTTATATAAATTATATGTAATAATTAATAATAACATAATGGTAGTTGGTACAAATCATAGAATATATTATGACATTATATATAGTCACTTGCAATAAAAATGATAAGTATAAATGCTCAGACTATATTTCATTGCACTAAACATTATTATGATGGTGTCGTAGTATAATTTGTGCAACAATATTAATGACCCTAGGTTTAGGCTTCGTTGTGTATAATCAGTATTCTAAGGAATCGTTCGTCTATAAAAAATTTGAGGAAATATCACTATACTATATTAAACTTCGGATATTAAAGTTTTTGAATTAACACCTATAAATCGGCAACACTAAATTTATTTTACAAAAAAATGTATATACATAATGATGATTGATGAATCATTGAATCAATGAATATTCATAAATAAAAATGAATATTGTGTGACGGCATTAATGGCCATCATTAAAATAGTGAATACGCCACCGTTGGAAAGATGGCGCCTGTTATATCGTGGTTATAGTCTACACCTCTAACACGTATGGATGTGAAATCGTCTCCGTTCGAATAAATGCACTTAAGTCCGAAAATCCATTTAAATTGTATAAAACACATACATCAGGTTTTATTGTACTAATTAAATGTTGACAACTTATCACTACTTTATTAAGTATTAGTACAGTAAAACAAAGCTAAGGTACACTTTACCTTTGCCTTGTTTTATTTTGCAATTTTTGAATAGTTGTTTGGATTTAAAAATAATGTTATTTCGATAGGTTATTTTTTTTTAATACTGGAAATACACGCATTCACGATAGTTGGTGTCATAAATGATAAATCACAATAATAACCATTAATGTTCAAATGCCCAATGTTGGTTATGCTAAACATAGGATATTCTAAATGTACATATGTATTACATATTAAGCACAACTATTTTACTTAAATTATATTGTCTTATTATTACATAAGCTATGATGAGGTTATACTATGATACATTGATGAACTTGAACTTAAACATAGCTAATCGGTTCAAAAGTTATTAATTAAGTGGTATTTTACTTGAATTTTAATAAGTAAATATATTTTTGGTGTATATTTCTATTTCCAAAAATTAATTAAATTTTTTATGAAAGATCCGTTATCGAATTCCGTTCATTGCACTATTATTATGTCCCTCGACCACTATGCCACAGTTATCAAACGTCCAAAATTAAAAACTGAAGTATTTAATAACTGTTTAATTAGTATACATAAGTATGTGACGTGCCTTATTCTTTCATATTATAGCTGTCTCCTAAATAATATATATCTTTTACATAAAAACTCATGAAAATAAAAATAAAAATAGACAAACTCATTATACACTAAACTACTTACCTAACATAAGTGGATGAACTTTAAAATTATTTAATATCTAAAATAACATTTAAAAATTAAAGTTAAAGACAATTTATTATTAAAAAATAATTAGTATTTTGGTCTAGAAAAGAAAGTTATTTAATAAAGTTCTTCAAAACATCAAAAATATTAAGACTAATATAAGATAAGACTGTATTTTAATTATATAATTTAATGTAAAATCGCAAAAATGTACAAACTATTTTGAGTTAGAAATTCTTAAAATATTGTCTATTTATATTTAGGATTTGAAGAATTTATACAAGATTCCTCATTAGTTTTAATCCTTTAACAAAACAAAAAAGTTTGCTTCATAGTTAAAATAATTTTTATTAGGGTTTTCAATTCAAATCTTTACTGTGGATATTCACCCTTCAATTAACAATTTTCTTATTTTGTTGCAATGAGTAAAAAAAAAAAAAAAAAATAGTTGTAGATATTTGAAATGTTTAAATTATCATTTTCTATACATGGTATAGTTTTAAAAATATTTTCACTCTTTTTAAGCCATAGGTATACAAATACTTTTCAATTTTTTCTACAAATATCGATAACATAAAAATTTACTTGATCAAAAAGTTTGGAAATTTAATACGCAACGTTTTTATAAGTTGTTATAATAGCAGTTTAAAAGTACTAAAGGTATAATGTGTGAATGATTTTTTTGTAAGCATTTATATTTTGACAAAATGTATCAAAATCACAAAAATTCGCAAATTAATTTGTAATTAAAAATGTATTAAATATATAAATGCTCAATTTGTATAGCTAAGCATTGAAAATTCAAAACAAGGTTTCTATTAAGTATTTAAGTCAAAACTATAAGTAATTCATACAGTAACATAAAAACAGTTTTTAATAGTTATTTTAACTTTTAATTTCAAATTTGGACGAAATTGGATATTTAAATAAAGAATAACAATTTTATTTACTTTGTTGTAATTGAAAAATATTATTTGTGGGTACTTCAAGCTTTTTAAAGTACCTATATTATTATTTTATTGTGCTTTATACGCGCAATTTAATTTTCGAATATAATTGTTTTGGCAAAAACTAATTCAACCTTCTAGGACTTGAACTGTTCTGCGTGCAGGGACGAAATATGAAAATAATATTATCGTAATCACCGCGGTGGTAGACTGGTAGATACGTTCGCGAACACGCGTGAGTCGTCGCAGTGATAACATGCCGCCTCGGGATGGGTGTCATACGCCGCCTCCCGGACCACGATAACAGTGTTGATGATACCACAATGTACCGCAATGTTTTGATGTATTATTTTTTCTAATATAATATTTAAACAATTTAATTGACAATTGTATAATATGTTACATATTATTTATCATCCTCTGCCGCACTGCTTTCACGGCGCCTAACCAGGTCAAGGCTGTCGCGGTTTTTTAGGACCGGGATTGAGTCGTGTCATGATATACATGTACGTGTGTGGGGGGAAGGGGTTTCGATTAAAAAAAAAAAAAAACTATAAACTTACGACACAATGTTATTGTAAATATTTATAACAACATAGGCATTATTGTTGTACCACGAACGAGCGACGCGATCATCATAATATTATTATGAATAACAATAATCATAATAATAATAAATAATACGTCAGTGCGTCGGCGCGCATCGTATCATTCCGTGAGCGGAGCAGCTGCTCGCGTCGCGCCGCGTTGGTTCGCCAGTGTACATGGTACTTGGTAGTCAGACGTCAGTTGCAGTTTGCCGGGTCACGCGTACGCCTGCGCTGCTTTGTCGTCCGGTCGAACAATCGCTTTACGTTTGAATATAATATAATATTGTGCCTACGATCTACATCACGTTGATTTGTCATCGTTTTGTTTTCTACACAATACGAGCAGAGCGTCAGGTGGCATTTTCAGCGATTTCGTGGTCAAAACCCTGCACATTGTACTCCATAAATATTATATGCATCTTTTTTCCCGCCGGACGGTGACATAATAATATTATCTGCAACTTCCCGCGCCCAGCGTTTTCCCCCAACACACTCTGTCAGTCGAGATGGGTGACTGCGGCGATGGCGAGGACGAGGTAAAATATACGACCTTTGTCATTATAATATCGAACCGTCGAGATTCCGATCAAATGTCACGTCGAGATGACAAGATTGTAGGATATTAAAATCATCAAAGCGTGTTCCTATTTAATAGTATACTGTATATATATATAAATATACAAATATCATATAGCTATAGACTTAGGTTTATATTATGGTGTCTATTTTACTTATCTAATACCTATTATATACACATTAACTTATATGAACTATACTGAGATCAATAATATTAACAACAATATTCTTGTTATTGTATTGCAGTTTGAAGACGCCCTGGAGGTGATTCCGGCGTGAGTATAAAACACTAAAAATATTTTTTTACCAAAACCTACACTATATAGATATTAATGTTAATTTTAAGTGTATAAAATATTTATGTTTTCCGACCTAGTTATTTCATCATTAGACGCTGAATTTATTATTATTGTAAGTTACAATATGTAGGTAAGTATATATAGGTACATTCCTACCACCTATATCACAATACTGCTACATCTCACTGAACCATAACTACTCTTCTAGTGAATGGAATCTAAATTGTCAATAATGTAAAATGTAAATGTATAATTATTATATCCAATTAGGTAGATGTAGATGTAGATTTTTACATTATTATATTTACTTAGGTAGTATTTGGATAATGAAAAAAAAATAATAATCTTACAGTTAAACAGCTTAGGTATAAGCAAGATGTAACGAATCGATGAGTACAATTATTATAGCAATTTTATATTGTAATTATAAACAATAAATTCGATTATACTGGCAATTAATTCGTCAATAAAAAATAATTGAATAATTACATGTGATAAATTGGTAGGCCGTGAGTATAAACGTACAACAGTTGTAAGTTTATTCGTAACTGATGTATAAATAAGCACGAAAAGTAGTAAAACAAAACCAAAGTGGGAAATATTAATAATGTGACTTGTAAGTAATGTTAGGTAAGTTGACTAGTTCATTTGAAGTATAGCATAACTAATATTTTAAATTTAAATTGTTAATTTATTTCCAATTATAATTATTGTATTACCTATAATAATATTATGGTATGTTATTAAACACACGCGATGATAAGGTTGCATCACGTATGTGACAGCTGACAGAAAGATAATATACTGTTTGGAAATATCAAATATTTGCTTAATGACCAATGACGATACTAACTAACATGGTAGGTAGGTACTTAAAAAGTAAAAACTCGTGATGGTCAATGATTTTGTTATAACTGCATAAGTTTAATGTTTGAAGCCTATATAGCGTTGTACAATGGTTATATTATTTATGGTAGAGTATAAAGAAACCATACATTTAAGCTTAAGAAAGGGTCTGCAGGTGCGTAATATAGGTTCTATATGTATAAGTATAAAAACTAAAATAGGAATAGGAGTACAGATTTATGTATTAGGTACTTAAATTATAAATAGTAGGTACCTATACCTAATAAACTATTAAAATTAAAATTAATAAAAAAAAATATTTATGTATACCTGAGTCATGAGTACAATAATTACTAATTAGTTATATTATCATTGTTTCAAAATTCAATACGAGGTCGAGTCGTTCACACGTGACGCCAAAATTTCAAAAATCATTGGATGTTCTAAGGGAAAAGAATTTTTTTGCCATTAAAGAAATAGTGTGTATAGGCTTTAGTTGTCCATTCTTAATAATAGTGATATGGCCACTTACATTTGCATTACCACCATAACATTGATCACGGAAGTTTGTTATTTTTAGTTTAAATTGAGTTAGAACATTAGAATTCAAGATAAACAGTCCGAAAACTAATTAATCTGTTGTATCAAAGAAGCTTAAGACATTTCAGATACAACTAAATAGATATACATAGACTATACAAAAACATCATCCTGATATGAATGAATTGTATGTTGTTTTACACATAATAATATTATCCATCTATTTATTTTAATTTTTTTTCGAAATAATTTTTTTTTTGTATCATATTAATTATTAATAAAATTTGAACTCGTTTTTTATAGAGTGCTCACCACCCCAAACAAATTTCAATAGGTGCTCAAGCACCTTGGCACCTGTCTACATGGCGCTTATG
Organism: Myzus persicae; assembly: GCF_001856785.1. Classification (NCBI taxonomy): domain Eukaryota; kingdom Metazoa; phylum Arthropoda; class Insecta; order Hemiptera; family Aphididae; genus Myzus; species Myzus persicae. The sequence continues at coordinate 193,676 of NW_019103878.1, forward strand.
TGTGTGATAACCCAGTACTTACAGTGATCTGGATCTATTTGTGTATTTAATTGAAATTTATTAAAAGGTAGACTAGTGGATACCGCTTTTCTTTACAGTAGTTGTCATGTATGCCATTGTTTGCACAAGAAGAACGATCCTGAACGGAGACGTTGTGTCATTCTGGAATGCTTGTATAAATAATCAAATTTCATAACTAAAAAAAATTAATAGTAACATCTCATGGCTATAAACAGCATAACTTTCTGGTAAACTTTTTCTTTGAAGTGATAAACTTGTGATACCAAAATATTTACCATGTGTGAAAAATGTTAGTATAAATGTTTGGTGAAAATTTAAGGTGTCTACTGTTACAAGTTTTTGAATTATAACAAAAGAGCAAAATTCGATGATTTAGAATTCGTTCATTTACCGCTGATTATCAAATATCGTGAACCTTTTAAATTCAAAAGCTCATAAAAAATTAATATTACTTTCTAGTAATTTTTTTTTTTTGTCGAAGATAGAAAAACTTGTGGGGAATCTTCTTTGAAGATGTTTAATGTAAGCTAAGAAAATAAAATTTTTATGAATTTCCAACTGAAAAATAATTTTCACATTTCAAGGAATTTGATTAATTTTGTCAAACTTTGAACTTTAATAATGAAAAATAATTGTGCCTATGTGAATATACATAATATTTAATATTTTTAAACTTTTATTAAAACAGCTTACTATTACTAGGTGAAAAAGTTTTTATAGACCATAATATAAAAATTATTTAAGACTTATATAGTCTTAAATAGATTATAATAGCTCAAAAAGAGTTTAAATATTTTGAAATGTTACTATATATGGAAAATGCCAATATAAATATTATGTGAACATTTCATTCCAGTAACACCCAAAAAAAATTAAAAAAAATCGAAAATTCCCATTTTCCCCTCATTTTGTTTTTGTTTTCTTGACGCTTTTGAAAACTACTGGAAATTGTCTATATATCGACCACCCGAATGCACCAACTAGATTCACTTTTCGAAATCGGAGATGTATATTAAACTTCGAAAAAAATGGAAAATTATTGCAGGTTGCATTTAACTTTGACAATTTGAGTATGTATATTGTAACCAAGAGCCAGAATAAGATTTAATTATATAATTTATATAAATCGCATTGTTTGCAGTTTTGTTTTGTATTTTTTTTATAACCTTCCACATTTAAATTGTTTTATTATATATATACTGACATAGTTATATATTTTGGTTTTTAAAGTACATTTAGATCAGAGCAATAGTAATAAGTAATAGCTAATAAGTATCGAACGAAATTGTAATAATGTATAATCAATGGTAATATAAGCAATATAGGTATATGCGTTTATGCCATTCGATTAAAAAGTCACAGAGTATAATAGCTCTAATTTTCCGAAATATTATAATTCCATGATAACCTAATCACGATCTAGCGAGATTGATAAGACTATTCAGTTAATAAATATTCATTATTAATACAATCATTTAAGAACGATAATTACGATTTAGAAATTAGATGATGTACGAAATGATTATTTTATAATATTAATTTTTGAGAGTATAATTATAGCGTTTGTAAAGTAGTACTTAAGATTTGTAATGAAAAGTAATACATGATTGAACGCGATGCACTTATCCAAAATTTAAAATGGCCAATTTGTAAATCTGGATTTTAGAAAATATTTATTGTAAAAACATTTAACTAAACTGTGTGTTTTAGTTTTTAATTGTTTTTAACGTAATAAGTAACAAATTTAAAAAAATATATTTAGATTACAACAAGTACTTACTCAAAATTATTTTTAAATTTTTTTCAAAATGTTAATACTTTTTAAATTTGAAATGTTCCTTATGCGTGGATCACACGATTTAATGAAAATTGTATAAAATTACACAACTTAAATAAATGTTTTTAAAATCAAAATTATTCTAAAAATTAGATTTACAAATTGGCCATTTTGAACTTTTCAAATATATTTCAATCAAATTTAAAATTTAAAATGTTCAGTATTAAATAATAAAAAAATAAAATGTTATACAATACGTGTGGAGTAAAAGTCAATAAATTATATAAGAACATCAAATAAAAAATGTAAAACATTGATGAGAACCAAAGTTATTTTATTTGTCACATCTTCCTGTACATACATTTTCATATGTATATTTTTTGTTAAAGCCCAAACTCAAACTTTGTTTATAATATACATCCTAAAATTATAGTTTAAAAATAAATTTGTTATTGTTTCTTTTAACTAAATGTACTATAATGAATAATGGATCATTTGACAATGATATAATATAAAATAATGAAATAAAAACAATCGCTTTCATTTAATAAGTAATACTACTCCAAAGCCATGAAGTTGTTATAAAAAGTACTTCAAATTATACTCTCAAGTATTTTATTGAAATTGGACAAATATTTATATATTCCAGAAATTACCTATATTTTTCAGAATTAGTACTCATGGATGGTGTAATCATGTCCTTTATCTACATTTTTTTTACATAATATTTAAATTAAAATAAAAATATTTTTAATAATCATATTATATTATGTATATTATTCTTAATTCCTAGCATTACCGGAGAAGTGTCACTAATGAGTCATCCAGATACTTGTAATGGCACACCAAATATAGGTTAGGTACACATTTGGTTTATTTTAATTTAAACAATTGTAAATTTTATTATTTATTTATTTTTCAATAAAAAAAAATACACAATAATCATTACTTATGTAGTGCTATTCAAAAATTACAATTATTATTTTTGAAGTTTTTTTTTTAAATTTCAAGTACATATACGATTAATATAATATACATTTTAACCCCTTATTTATATAAACATAGATTTTAATTTTTAATATTGGTAAGCTCGCACAATTGTCATGTTATTTACTATATACATTTAACTTTTTTTCAAGTGACATTTGTTGTTTTGTATGTTTCATCTTGTATTCTAGTATGAAATTAGTCCACAAGTATTCTGCCAAGTAAATGACCTTTTTGAATATCATCAGAGTATATATATTTTACAATCCACTTTAAAGGCAACGTTATTTTCTCTCAAAAATAACCTTTCATTTAGGTATCTATAGCTTTTTTTCAATGACAATATTTTACTATATTTAAGTGCTTATGCCGATGCCTTATGCTAATGCCTATGCTTCACTTTATTCCTATCACAAAAATACGAATCCATTTATAACCTAACACAATATAAATGTAACATACAAACAATTGCATCAATGGCAAATGCATCTAGGTTTTTATAATTCATATTAGGCACCTTCAATCGCCATTATTTATCAGTGTAACAATCATTGAAACAAACCAAAAAAATTGTTCAAAAAAAAAAGAAATATTAATATAGTATAAAGTAACGTAGGTATAAACGTATACAGATATTTACAAATAAATGCATCTTAGTATTGTATCATGAGGCAAGACAAAAAAAAATGACTCTTAATAGCCACTTATGCCACGAACTAAGGTTTAAGAAGATGTAGGTACTACTATACTAGAATATCTTAGTTTGTGACTTCTACTTAGAATGTTTGAGGACATTAGCCTGAATAAAATATGCTGTGCCACAAATATTGGCACTCAGTGTAGGTATACAGTTTTAAAATGTAATTTATAGGTACCCATTATAACCAGGACAGTGAGAACCCTAAGAATATTTGTTTTCCTAGATGGCTAGGCTTTGGGTACTATTACAATTTAAAATACATTATCTTGTCTACAGTCCCTTGATCAGCGTAGAAATATTGCTCATTTACACCATACTAGGATATTCTATGTATTTTTGAGACAACAGATCATTCTCATCGAACAATTTTTTTATTTCGTTGTAATTCAAAAACAAATATTTGTGGATACTTGAAATGCTTACTTAATGTTTATAGGTACTTACATTTTCTATATTATACAGTTTATTTTTCAAAATGATTTTACACTTTCCAAGCTATTTATTGACATTTTCTATTATTTTTACTGTACCATTTTTTTTCTCTTGGTCAAAAATGTTGAAATTTTTATATAAGATTTCTCATAAGTTTTACTATAGTAATTAAAAAAACGAGTTAGTGGATGTCGCTCTGCTGTACACTAGGTGTCTAGAAGGTCGCTATAATGGATGGTATTAAATTTGAATTAAATGATATAATATCATTGTATAAGAAAAACGATCTTGAGCGAAGATGGTATGTCAGTGAAGCTTTAAAAATATTATACATACTTACGTAAAATCGGGCTGTTGGAACCGAATTTTAACAAAATGACTGAAATCGGTATTTTCGGTGTTAATATGTATTTTTTCTAAATTTGAACTTAAAATAACTATAAAAAAAAACTATGTTTGTGTTTATTTTTAGATTTTTGTTCATATAATTAACTACTTACGTAGAACCATGTTTAAAATTTTCAATCCTTAGCTAAAGAAATTGAACATTTAATACGTTTTTAACTACAAAATCATTCTATAATTTTTAGTTTGAGAAATGTTGTCAAAATTTGAACTTTAAATGATTATAAAACAAAAATGTGTGGATGTACTTTAAATATTTTTCAACTAATATTGTAGCAATATATCAGGAGCCATCATTTTCACGCTTCTGACAAAACAAATACAATTTTATTGACATTTATGGGAAAAAAATAAACAAAAAAAATGAAAATTGAAAATGTCTGTCAACAGCTTAACACAAGTCAAAATATCTTGTAAATTGTTTCAAGTATATGAATTGATGAAATAAACATAATAAGGTGTTAATTTCAAATGTCTACAGTTATTCGTTTTTGAATAACTACAAAATAAGAAAATCACTACATGAGAAATGGAGCAAATATCCAGTGTCGTAATAATGTCAACTTTAAGCCCTCATAAAAATTTAATTTGACTTTCCGGGAAAAATTTGGTTTATGATAAAGGTAGACAAACTTATGAGGAATCTCGTTTTAAAATTTTAAATGTTAGATATAAAATTAAATTTTTTTATAAATTTCTAACTTAAAATAATGTGCGAATTTTGGCGATTTGTAAGAATTTTGTCAAATTTTAATTTCAGGCACCCTAAAAAATTTGTTGTAGATTGACGGTCAACTTTCTTTTTTTAATTTCCACTAACAACAACTTACGAGGAATCATAAAATTTTATTATATATTACATTTTCAAGTTATCTGACTGAGCGAAACATTTTTTATCGACACTAGTTTAAAAAGACAAATAACGGTCGAAAATTTCATACGCCTATAAATTGGTCAACACGAGTCAAAAATATTTTTAAAATTCTAACACAAACATTCAGTGAAATTTCATTTATCTATGGTCATTTTCACTAAAAGCCAAAATTGATTTTTTCAAAAACTGGTTTTGCATAAAAATTACCATTTTTCCTAAATTTATTTTTGTTTTTACTGTCCGTTTGAAAACTATTGGAAATTTTAAATTTTGACCTCCTAAATGTAACAACTAGATTTACTTTCCGACCAGAAAACTTACTGCTGAAGAAAATCTAGCACATTTATTTTCTCCTGATGACAGACACAAAAAAAAAATAACAAAACACACATAATTGTAAAATCAATAGATTCATTGCTTCGCTCAGAATCTAAAATATGAAATAAATTTACGTAAGTATGATTTTTTCATAAGTATTTAAAGTTAAAATTTTAACAGAATTAGTCAAAATTACGAAACTTTTGAAGCCACAAATATAAATAATGTCAAGTTTTTATTGTTAAAGTTTTAAAATTGAACACATGATTCCTCATCATAAGTAATTTATACTGGAACCAAAAAATCTAAGAAAAATATATACTCTTGATTTGTTATATAGACATATGAAGTTCAAATTTGTATGAAATTCAACATTGAAACAAAGAATAAAATTTAGTTCATTAGTTGTATTTAAAAATATTTTTCGTGGGGATTTAAAACTTTTATGTACTTATATTATTATATTTTATATTATACACAATTACATTTTCAAAACATTTTTATTATTTTAATGCTATTAGTTCGTATCGTATTATTATACATATAGAAAAATAAATAACTATGTAGCAATAATTAATAGTAATATATTTAATATTTATAACGACAATATTCAGAATGATGTCACTTCTCAGAATCGTTTTTCGTGTGCATTAATGAATATAAACGATATAGTGATCTATACTAAATGACGAGATACCTACACTCGAATCCTAAGCACAGCAGTGATGATGTAGAGCGGCTACCTACTTTCCCCCTTTTTGATTATTTGATTATAATTTGTCACTATATTATACATATATATATAATTTGTTTATATATTTAACACTAGACCCCTTTCATTCCTAAAAGGGGGAAGGCTGCATTTTATAAGTGTCTTGAATTTTCAAAGTTCTAAATACGGCCTTATTTGTACCCATTATATTCTGTCACTTGCAAAGATTTTACAAATAAAATTTAAAAACCCATCTAAATATTTTATACTAGTAATTAAACTTAACTAATGAATAAAAATCGACTTATCTTTCCAAACAAATGTAAACGAAATTGTTGTAATATTTTAGGAAACGTCTGCTATCAACATATATATAGGTACCTATTGGCTATTACATATCATATCCTCGAAACCATAAATCTTTACAGTATATTCATTATTTTATACTCTATATAAGTTAAGTAACTGAAATATTTTAAAATATTGAATAATGCATCTGCTTATTAAATTTTAAGTGCTACAGTATTTAATATTATTTTTTTTTTGACATTTAATTCAAAACAAAGTTATTTATAGTGAATTAGCTAACTTGCAGATGTAATATACCCCAATAATGAAAAATAGACTACCTAATATAGGATTAGATAACATTTTACTATATAAACATAAACTGTTATGAATAGATATTAGAATCACATAAAATATTATTGATTATTATTAATTTCCATGTTGCTGATTCAGATATTATATATTTATTTGTACTATACATAATAACCATTTATGATAAATGGTACCTACACTACTAAAATATGGTTTGTATACATAGGTGCAAACAGTGATTGAAATTTTTCGTGGTTTGGATCCCGGTAACTTTTTCATTCCCCTTCCTAAACCATAAAAAAATATCCCATAAATGATCTCTCATATAACTTAGAATAAGTACAAGTAAATACCTACCGGGTCCTTTATTAAAACAACCAAGGCTGTTTCTAGATTTTTTTCTTTGAGGAGAAAGGGGTCCAATAGTCCATACGGTGTTATAATTTTAGTCCATATAATATAAATATGTATTATATATAGTATTTATATAGTGTATAAAATATAACATATATATGTGTAACCATGTAGGTATATTATTTTATATTAATATTATCATATAAAAGTACAATATAGATGACGATCGTCACGATCAAAAACCATTGGAGGAGGATAGATGTACGGCGTTGAGTTAATGATTAATTATTTATAAAAACAATTTATTGATAAGATTATAATATAGAAACAAGTATAAAAACTGGGAAAGACGCTCTGCAAAGCTACGAATAACAATTCTGAACGGAGACGATGTAAGACAATGTTAGCCTCTATTCTAAGAATATTTATTATTTCATAATTTATTTATATTTGTATAAATAATGTTTTTTTCTATTGGTAATAAGGTAGGTAACCTACAGAGGCGGATGCAGCTGGGGTAGTGCAGGAGTAGGAAGGTCAGCAGACTTGCACAGTTCTTTTTCTCAATATTATGGCTCCTATTCTGTTTTTATTTACATAAGACTGTTTTTATAAAAACAAATATGTACAACAAAAATCATTTATAAACTGAATAGCCTAACTCAAATTTGTTTAATATACTCGTAGTATAAAATCGTACTCTAATACTATATGTAGTACTTTTTTTTTTATTCATAGCTTTAGATGACAACTTATACAGCTCAACAATTATACAAAAGTAGAGTACAAATTAAATTAAATCAAAACACAAATATATAGTACTTATTTTAATATTTGGTAGCTTATAATAATATAATATGTGTTTTAAATTTCATTGCACGGCTGGCAATAAAAGACAAAATAAATGAATATATCAACGGGAAGATTTGATTTTTTCAATATTTCTTGAATTACCTGTATTCTTTATAAGTTAATATACATCATTAGTTTCAAGGACTTGGGCATTGGATATAATAAATATAACATATTATATCTAATATAGACATTAGACACACTATTCCGTCTTTCACAATTTGAAAACACACAAATAATTGTCTTACTTAGCAAATTTGAGTCCAGCAAATCCAATTTTTTGTTGTCAGCTACATAAGCCAGATTAAGCATAACCTTTACCAGACAATTAAAAGTATATTATGTGTTACATTAATTTTTTACATTATGCACATTTTTCATAATAATATTTTACATACTCAAAACTTGCTTAAAAATTGTATTACCAACCATTAGAATCTAAGGTGTAAATATAGAAGATGTTCTTATCTTGACCTTTGACAATAGAATAATTTACTTTATTACTCTAATATTAAAGATAACAAAATAAAATTGGGTTTTTAAAGCAAATTTTCTATGTCCTACGTTTGTAAAATGTGTACAACACACACATGTACACATACGTATGATAGCAAATGTGACGTTCTCAAGATGTTCGTACATACATTTCCATAAATAATATACTTAAGTACCCAACTAATTATTATTGGAATAAATATTATCCCATTAAATAGCTAAGATCCTGTGAGTGGAAATTGTTATTTTAAAGTACGTTTTTGTACTGTAAATAACCAATTTTGTCAAATTCTGAAAAAAAACTGAGCATATTAAGTATTTTTGATATTCTGAAATTGCTAACGGATCAATTTATAAGAACCTTTGTATTACATTATTTTCAAGCTTATTTATAACAAGAAATAAAAAATGTTGGCCAAGAACAATTTTATCATTAATCATATAGAAATAAATCGTCAAATGTCTAATAAATACAGCCTCAATTAATTTAAATATTTTGATATTTTTAATTTTTAATTTCAGTAAGGATAACTTATAGCGAACTTTACATTACATTATTATCAACTTTATTTTAACAAGAAATAAAAATTGAATTATTAGAAAAATAGTTGAAATAATATGTAATGAATAACTCGAAAAGAGCAAAAATGTTTTGAAAATTATTCGATGTCTAAAAATGATACTATAAATATTTGCTGAACATAAACAATTTCCACTTTTTATTTTTGAATTACATGTCCAAAACTGGAGCTGTTTAAGTATTACCATTTTCGGTAATCTTTCATTCGTTTTTATCATTCTGTTTATTTTGAAAAACACTGGGAATTTTTTTTACATAGATCTAGATGGATGTCAATCCTTCTTCCATCCCTTTCGAATCTTTAAGATCAATACTGACAAAGTGACGAAACAAATTAGAACCACCCAACCACTATTGCAAAACCAATGCATTTACCGCGTTGCTTAAAATAGGAAATGAAGAAAACAGTTTTAAATGCCACAAAATGTAGGGTGATATTAATATTATTTATCAATTTATCATACAGTAGTGTTTAATAATCATGTCGTTAACTCAGTAATCAAAAATATTTAAGTTAATTGGCTCAGTGTTCATGTTTCATGTATATTATGTTAATTTATCGTTACCTAATAATTAGGTACTTTACAAAAAATAGATCCATTTAAATATATTATTTAACTTGTTGTGTTTGATGTGGTACACTGTAAACCATTACATCTTAATGTTTAGACCAGTTATTGATAAAGTTTTATAATCAAATGTTTTTAGATACACCTAATAGGTAATATTACAATATGTATACTTCTAGTACTTCATTTTATTGCGCTTATAATAAATAAACATAACGCGTCATTTAAAATTAAAATGGTTCATATCTTAAACACAATGGGGATTACATAAAAACCTAATATAATCTTCATTTTCATATTATATTTTAACGTTCAATTTAAATGATCATATTTGTTTAGCCTCTTGTTGTTGTAAACACTCGTTTTCATATTACATTTGTCATTATTGATATTACCTCAAGATAATAACCTTACAGTAAAAATATAATTCAATATCGGTCAATTTTTGTATGAGTACCTACATTATAAGCTGTTATTAGCTTTAGCTGTTGCCAAATAAATATTTATTGTTACCTATTACCTAACTAATTTGTTATATTGATCATAATTTTGTACTTGGTACTAATTCTAAATATTTTCATTTTCTGGAGAGTTGTGTTGTGATATCGTTTTCCTTTAGATTTGGTTGAGCAGGTCCGTACTTCATAGGAAATTGACTATGTTGTTGATATATTCTGTGTGGGCGCCTAAAGCTTCGTCTATGTTAGATGAGATGTTATGTCTTTTGGCTTCTTCTGCGTACTTCAAGCATTCGATTAATAAGTGTTCAACTGTTAAGATGACCCCGTAGAATGGACACATTGAGGAGGTTCTTCTTTAGTCATAAGGAACTTATGGGTTAGTCTTGTATGACCTATCCGGAGGCGATTGATAGCTATTCGTTCTCTTCTGTTGAGATTGAGGTTAGGCCATTGAAAAATTCTACTTTTTATTTCAACGAGGAACAAATATAGTTTTTTTTCCCTCAAATACTTTCAGGGATAGTAAACATAGATTGACATCTTTTGTTTCAAAATAAAATTGATACAAGTTATACTTTATTTGAATCATTTATCAAATTCTTATAGGTATAGTATAATAACTATTATAGTAAAATAGTTGCTCACAAAATTATAAAAACCACAAATTTATTTTTAAAGAAACACCACCAAATTTTAACAATGTTATTTCTTTGATAATAAAATAAAACAAGTATAAGAAACTCCCTTTTTTTGTAATTACAGTAGAACCTCGATTATCCGAACCTCCGTTATACGAACCCTCTATTATCCGAACTTTAATTAGCGCATCCGAACGTCCTGTTATCCGAACATGAAAACTCGTATCCGGCCGGTCGGCCGGCCGGTTTATCGAATTTATCATAACCATCGTTATTTACGAAATGCTTGGAAGAAGTTGTGGGTTGCTTCTATGGAGTTAGAAGCCGAAGAAGAAACTGATCGAAATAATCTTAATGATTTTGTTGATTTATTTAATGAAATTCCAGGATTTAATGACTGTAATTATGATGACGCTGTTGATTGGTTAGCAACTGATGTAAATGATCTAGGATATCAAATATTAGATAGCGATGAAATGATTTCTTTGTTGCAAAATGAAGAAAGTGCCGACTGCAGTACTGATGAAAGTATGAGTACGCCAAAAGGACCAACACTGCTGAAGCATTTGCTGCATTTGAAACTGGTCTTGAGTGATTTGAAAAACAGGCCGAATTTTATCCAACAGCTCGTCGTCAAATTAAAATTGATAATTTTGTCAAAAAATATGATACATAAATAAAATAAATGTTATGTATTTCTTATAATGTATGATAATGTTTCTGATAATGTAATGTATATATGTAATTCTAATAAAATATTAATAACAATAATAAATATTTAATTATAAAAGTAATAAATAATTAATACATATGTAATTCTAAATTTTTTTTTAAATTTCCAATATCCGAACTTTTGCGTATCCGAACTAGGTGCGGTCCCAATTAGTTCGGATAATCGAGGTTCTACCGTATGCTTATAAACTTATAACAGTATGTAGGCCATAAAGTGGGTACCTAATTATTATTGTTACTTAATTATTGGCTACTTATGTATTTAAAGTGTATAGGTACGAGTATGTGTATTACAGATGACCCCTCACTAGTGCAATAGTACCTACTCAGTACATTGCATAAGTATTTGTTATAGAATGGAACTGAGATATTAATTCGGATAATCCGTAGATTTACTTCAAGTGGAATAATATCGAAAAAAGGAAACAATCGAAATTAAAATTTTAATTTTATTACATTAAATCAAAAAGAATAACTTCTTAAGCTTCAGATTCTAATTGAAAAAATTATGAAAAAAATTCGAGTAGTTATATACAAATAATAACGATGAAATATGATAAACCTGACAAATTCTCGTATGGATTTAATTTTAAATTGAAATAGATGAAACTATTAACATAAAAAGAACTTCAATAATATTAACAAAGTTGTTGACCTATTTGGATGAAAAGACTTGATTTTATACTACCAATGAACTTAAGTATATTAAATACTGTAGTATATTATAGTTTATGAATTATAAGAATGTCTATTCGTATATGCGTAAACTATTAATGGCATTGTTGTACAGGTATTTCAAGTATGAAGAATCTATTTCTTTTTTTTTGATAATATTAATTTGCTTAAAATGTGAAGGAATGAAATTGAAACTATCAAAAATTCCACACACAAAATTCATTGATGTTGAATGAATATATTATTAAATGTTTGAGTATATTAGCAATAACGTCTAAAATAAATTTAAACTTATAAGTAATTCCACTTAATAATGTTTTATGAATTTTTTATACAGTTATTTTTTAAATCAATTAAATTATTTTCAGGCACTGTAAAATGGACTTGAATACTGCTTTATCGGATTCAAAAATTGCTATACATTTGTTTTTCAACAATAAATTTGACGAGGCTCAACATATATTGGAACCATGGTATGTACCTATCTTTAATACTATAATGTATATTATATTCATAAAATGGATGTATTATATTGATTCGCAGTGTTAACAATATTAAAATGTTATTTTATATGGTTAGTTTCATTTACGACAGGAAAAATAATATTTCCTACGTTTATAAATACGTATATAGAACAGTTGTATACTTTTCTTTACACGGATATACACATATCAAAGCCGGATCTCATAACTAGAGTTAATTCTCTTCTTTTTCAATAATTGATAAAAAAAAGTCACATTTATTAATTATTACCGAAATAAATTTATTTAGAGTTTGGATTCCCCGTATTATATTTAATAAAATAATATTAAAATTAGTATATGGTAATACAATTAGTACATAGTTTTAAATATAATTATGTAGTTTAATATAATATTATAACTAAATAATATGAAAGTTAAAAATGTATTCAAATGTTTACAATAAAAATTTTTCATGAAAATGTACATCACTGGGCACCTAGACTGGCCCCATTTTATATATCTACATATTTGTAAAAATTCAATTTATGATATTTACTATTTTTATGTAAATCTATGTACATATATTTTTTTAGACCTCCAATATCCTTGAAGCCCGAACAATGTTACTTCACCTGTCTTGATGCACTCATGATATCTATTTGAAAGATGTTCAATGTGTATCAGGCATATTATATTTGTATATTATTAATTCAGGGTTCAGAATTCACTTTTTTGAAATTTGCTTATTTTTTTTTTGCTGGACATACAATCTAGCCAGAACTTTATGGAAATGTATAGCTAGTTACTACAATATTCAAATATTAAATTTAAAAGTGCTTATTTTTGATGTTCTTAAGGGTTTTTAAAAATTCAATTTTCAAGTTTTTTCACATTTTTTAATACCTACATCTTCTTCATTATACACCACGCAGAGAGTAACCACTGACAAAAACTAATTGGTTTTTGTAGTTGAATAGAAAAATATACTCAGCAGGGGAATAATATTTAATAGCAAAGTGGAAAAACATAAACGTTTTTGAGGGAAGATTATATTTTTTTATTTGATGGGGGGAGAGACTAACCATTTTTGAGATTGTTTATTTTAAATAATTTTCAGTACTTATTTTGATACCTGAGCTTAACCACTTTTCTGATATTCATTAATTCTGTATTTACTCTTTACAATCATTTAAACTAAATGTAGTGTAACTGGATGTGAGTATATTATCTTCCCATAATTTTTTTTTTTCTAAAAGCCTGAAATAAATTTAGGTTTTTAGCTCAATACATATTACATACATTAAACTCTAGTTAGGTATGTCAAAATTCAAGGAGAACCGAATAAATGTCGAGATATCGAGTGTTATGGCAATAGTAATTATTTAAATGAGATTTAAAACGAGTTCGTGATATCGAAGTTCGACAGAAGAAGAATCTACTGTACTATATTATAATTATCAGGCCTTATGATGGATTATGTGGCTGCATCGTTTTATAATACAAAAACTAGAGGAAAATAGAGTGGGTATGGGTACCTCGGGAACGTAAGATTTATTTCTAAAAATATTATATATTATGATAAATATTGAATAACACGTACAACAAAAATTTATATTATGAGCGTGCTGCACGAAAAATTTAATATTCGACAGTGTACTGTACTCGGAAAAATGTAATATCGTTAATCATTTTAAATGATTGTATTGTACTTATAGTCAATGGGATTATAAGTATAGGAAATGCGTTTTATACGAAATTGCTGTTTTTTTCTATTATGTTCAAAAGTGATTATTTCATATTTGTATGTAGGTACAAATTATTATATTACGCTGACCTTGACATTGTGCAATCGTCTTGAAATGCTGTCTCAATTCTTGAATAAATTCACATAATTTTTAAGTTGCTATAATATTATAGCTACATATGGGCATTAGTCGTAATACGTGTATTTAAGTTAAATCTATAAACATATATTATAACCCAATTATATAAGCTACTTATATATTACACATATTCATATTAAATTTAAACTCGTACGCACCCGCGCTTGATGTAAATATAATAGACTATGAGTATTTAACTGGAGCAATTACTCTTTTTTAAATACATTATTAACACGTTTTTCAATTACAATATTTATATACCAGTACGAAAAATCTGAACAGAGCGCTAACATCAACGTACAGCAGTACAGGACGAACCGTAAAATTGTGTTTTCCTGCTTTCAACATCCGTTTAAATGTATACACTCACTCGTCTAAGCTTTAAATATCTTTAGGTACCTATATCGCATATAACTACTTGTTCGAAATTAGTATTTTTATGTCGGATCTCAGTTTATTCTGAAAAGTATTCAGAGTTTCAAAATCAAAATATGTATGTCGACATTTAAAAAGTACAAACTTTTTATAATAAGGGTGGGCATCACTCTGATGTACACAAGTACATCCGATAATGTGTGGGGCGACATTTGCAGGATTCAATCTTTGTAAATGAAAAACAATTCTGAGTGAAAATGGTTTGTCATCAGTTTATATTACTTAGCGTATAACGTATGATTATTATTGCTATTAAAGTTATTCATTCTACTATTAGACATTAGCAGTACCGTAGATTGACATCGTTTTTTTTTTAAATTGCATTTTATTAAAATATAATTGTGCGTACACAATAAAATAATAAACTAAAAAAGTTTCGAGTACCCACAAATAATATTATTTTTTATTACATACACAAAATAACGGAAATCGTTATTCTTCGTGTAAATATCTAATTTCGTCCAAATTTGTACTTCAAATATTTATGAAAAAAACTATGTTTATGTATATTTTAAGTGTTATAGTTACAGTATGATCTACTTACTTCACCTTCTTTTATATTTTCAACCATTAGCTATAAAAATCAAACATTATATAAATGTTTAACTTCCTACAAAATAATTTGCAAATATTCTTAATTTTGATGAATTTTGACAATTTAAACTTCTAATACTTATGGAAAAAATTATGCATGGATACCCAATACCCATGTAACTGAAATCTTTTTAAATTGCTATCATAACTATAGATTAGGAATCTTGTATTACATTTTAAAGCTTTTTGACACATTGAAATATTTTTTTATCGACATTTACAGAAAAAAAACTAAAAAAATTTTTTTTCATTTTTCATACCTATAAAGAGCTCAAAAAGAATCAACATTTTTATGTAAAGAAAATTATCGTATACCATTTCATGAAAATTTGAAATAAATATCTTGGTTATTGGTTTTTGAGGCTGGTCTTGCTTAAAAATCAGGGTTTCTCGAGTTTACTTATCTCGATTTACTTTTGACCCCCCTCGCTCCACCCCCCTCCAAAAAAAAAGTACCAACTAAATTCACTTTCCTACCAATGCTGCAAAAAAAAAATGTAAGAATTTTTACTGCCCCAAAAGGTGATGACACAAATTTTTATTTTTAAAAACACATCATTGTAAAATCAAAACTGTTTTGGCTCCGCTCAGAATCTAAAACAATAAAAATATAGTGTTTTTGTTTAATTATTTAATTAGTGACGAGTGTAGACAAGTTTAAATAATGGATCACCTTGTAATTGTACGATGTAATGTATGGGCGTTACAAACGAGTATAAACGGCACCGTGTTAGCGGATAATGTATTTTAATAATATGTACACTTTTTTTTTAATTGCATTACAACAATCTTGTCGAATTACCTTGTGGACCGTTTTATGGCAAATTCTATACTCGAAATTGCATTAAACCGTTGTAATCTACTCTTAGACCTTGTAGACCTTGTTTGACTGAAAAATAGATATTATTCATCTTCTTCGCCCGCTTTTGTAATCACGTTTCGAATTCTAATGTCGTTTAGTATCTTTAGGTATATAGTATTCAGTGTATTTTTTTTCATTCTGTATACAATTATACAGGATGATTCACCAGTAAGCATGCTCACCCCCATGTTTTTCTTTGATATTATATTTATTCAAATTCTGTTTATGGAATTTTTCAGTATAGTCAAAGAACATATTTTCAAATTTTTGAATTTTTTCGTATTAGGTGCTTATAAGGAATGACCTGTGGCCATACAAACATCTGTTTTTCAAATGAGAATCCTCATTTTTACTATAAATTATTTTTAGTGGATAATTTTTTTTGAAAATTTGTAAAATCTGAACGAGGAGGTAATTTATCAATTATTTACATTTTTGCACTAAAGTTAATAAGTTAATAAAGTTTTGAGAGAGAAGCTTTTTTACGGTTTTCCTATACATAAATTAAGCATATATAAGTAGTTTTTATCGTGGATCGCATAACATTTGTTTTAAATAATTTCATTGAATTTCTTATTTTAATTTTGGCTGTGATAACAATAAAGTGTATATTTAAGTACTTAAAAAGTAATGAATAATGATTAATTGATAATTATCATAATATATTATATTACATATAATGTTGCTATACATAGCTGTTATTCGCAACGCAGTGCTGTGCTAACAAATTTGCAGACCGGGGAGGAAGTTTTACGGTACTGTTCTTTGTTGCCCCTTTACACAAAGACAAAAAATATAATCATACTTCAAGGTACAAATATATTTAATTATAGCCAACGTAGTTAAAAACTGAAACAATTTATGTTTATAAATTCTATATAAATTACTGTATTTAAGAAAAAAGTTAAATATATGAATTAATTTTTTATAATTAATACTTTAACATTCAATGGCTGCAGTTATCCAATTGGTATATTTAAATTCACATATTTTGTGCCTACATTTATAATAATGACGGGTTTGCTTGCAACATAATAAAAATATTAAATATAACAACTTTTAAGACTTAAATAATAGAGTAATTATTTTCAGTATTTACCGACTGCTACTCATTAAGGTATTCATATACACAACATATTTTGAAAATGTTTTTCAGTAGTGACTTTAAAACTGCATGTTCCTTTATGACTAGTTCCGATTGCACTTACGTTATGCTCGTTTTACGCGAAAGCTTTCAGAAAATTCTCGAGTATCTAGGCATACAGTTCACTAGACTAGCATTGTTGTGGTTTTATCACGAGACGTCGGAACTCGAGTTCCAAAATGAAAGACCAAGAAATTTTGTTAGGCTCCCTTAATCTGTGTTTGGTCCTTAATACTTCTCCATTTGGCAAGCAGTGTGAAAATGGTACTTTAATGGGTTTTCACTAATTTCCATACAAAGTCGATTTTAATACCTAATTTGTATGCGTTCGCTGTACTGGCATAGCGTTGACATTATAATGGGTACCATAATATTTGTAACATTTTTGAATAAATCAGTTGTGTAAACAGGCAAAAAAAAAATGATAATAATAATGTACGCATTTAAAACTCTGAACGTTACATGTAATATATTATTGATATTATAATAATATTACATTGTATCTTAAAAATTAAGCGTTCCTTATAAATACGATAAAGTTGTAGGTTCTGTCCACAGAATGAAAAAATGGTTGATAAATATTTAAAATATTCCGTTACATATATATTATTGCATTATGTAGCATGAATAAGAAGATTTGAATAATGATTTTAAAAATATATTCTGTTCACTTTGTTGTTTTGCAATGGACGCCAATGGTATTATTATTATTATGTATATACTACCTATAGTTTCAATGTTGTTCTATTTAAAATTTAAAAATATCACCATTATCGCGTTACCGGATATGTTAGTGTAGGGACTTATATGGTTCAATAGTGTAACACGATAAATGTTGATATGTTTATTATTATATGTTATACCGTAATACCTATGACGTTTATTAAGTATAGTATCTATTGTACATGTGATAAAAATTATACTTAATAATATTATAAATTTTACTACCAACTATATTGTTATATGTTTAAAAATTAAGATGTTTGTGGTTTGTCAATCGTTTAATCTAAAATTTTAATTACGATTTTATAGGGTTGGAACGAGTATGTATCACACCATTGGGAGATCAATTTTTTTGTTTCTAGAAGCTTTACTCACATTTGAACAGGTTAATGTTTTTTTTAATTTTAATACTATGCAAATCACACACTAAATATATATTTTTTCCAATTGTGTTTTGACTTAAAATGTGTTGTTTATTTGTCAAGGCCTTGTGTGCAAAAAATAAAAACAAAACCGCGGTTTGATTCTTTAGGTCTAGTTTGTGTCAAGGCCGCGTCCCCAGCAATAATTATTTAGTTGTATTTATTAATATTTGTACATCATGCTACTTGTACAATCTTTCTATTAATATTTTTTTTTATAATACACTTTTAATTATATACATCAAACACAATTGGCAGGTTGAGAATGCTTAGACCGGTAAAAAAAAGTAAGGCACAAAACAGATTGATGACGTCGATCACAATATCGCATAATATGACTTTGAACAGAATTGCTCATCATATATAGACTGATCCACCAACATGCTCACCTCTGTTTTTCATTTAATAATAAATTTAATCAAATTTTAATTTTTGGAATTTTTATGCATATATACAGTATGTACGTATACGTTAACCATATTTTGAAATTCTTAGACTATATTTTACACTAACAATTTTTTTTTTAAACGACAAACAACTATTTTTACTTTAAATTGTATTGGTGATTTTTTCAAACATTATTATGCATCTAAATTAACATTTCAACTAGTAGTTTTGGAGTTGTTATATGCTAGAAATACGGGTGTGAGACAACCTATTAAGCAGACTATTTGTGAAAATTGGTATCACCACAAGGCACTCCTCAAATGGTATAGAAATTTAAGAATTTGAAAATATGGCTCCCATACTTAAAAATTCCCAAAGTTAAAATTGAAATAAATTAGCTATTCGTGGAAAAAATACAGGTGATCATACTTGATGAATCACTCTGCAGTATAATAATAACACCAGTGATATATATATTATTCACCTGAAATAATAACAAAATCATGTTTTTTTATGAATACACATAATTCTTGATACAGGCGAGCATACAAAAAGCGTCCGCGGCGCTGAAATCCAGTATCCGTTTGTGCAATTCGTATCGCAGAAAAACCACGCTGACGCAGTCCATCGGGAACATAATGAAAAAGCCTAACTACGACTCGTACACTCCGGGTATGCTATTTATATCAATACGTTTTTGAATGCTGTAGCATGACTAGAAAATATTTCAGGGGTGAGGTAGTTGACCCCCTAACCACTCTGTGCTTAGATACATAATAATATATGATACTGTAATAAGTTGTTAAATGACTTTGAAATAGCGTACCAATAAGGAAACAAGTGAAGAAAAATATAAGACTAACGAGTAACAAAATAAAAGTAAAATATTGATTTAAATCGTAGAGAAGCAGATGTTAGCTTTATATTACCTGACTACAGATTAGCCTAGATTTAGAGGAAATAATAAATCAAATATAGAAACTATATTATGTTCCTTGGGTGAGCCGGTTTTCCTTGTGTGTCGCTGCAGAATGTATCGATGGAACATTACTGAACATTAATTTGGTGTTGATTATTATTGACGTTTCAATATGTATCTGCCTTAATTATATTGGCAACTGAAAATTATGATTTGCAGACAATGACAATAACAATTAGGTATGAAATTATTAAAGAATTTTTAAAATATGCTAAACAATTTTTTCTTCATGTACCTTCATACTAAAATAATAAATATAAACCTTTAAGCTCTTTTTTTATAGAGAACCTAACTAAAAAGTTCATCAACACAATGGTTTAACCTGGGCTTGATCCCTGCAGATGATCAAAGCGTATCATGTTCATGATCCTGAAAATTACTATAACGTGTGATCACTATGCATTATATATAGGTACTTTAATAATATGTATAAGATGTACACGAACACACGTTGTAAAAAAAATGCACTGTTACCGATTTTCTATTTATACGTAGGTACATTATACCTACCTAGAACTTATAAGTACAATTAATGAAACAAAAGCTTTATTTTAAAGGGAACTACAATTTTGTAAGGCACGTAATATAGACGTATTATAAACAGGATATGATCTGAAAGTTGTACACATTAATATGAACAGAATTTCGTTGTACATTCTGTAAGTTCAACTCTATCAGCTATTGTATACATTTCCAAATAATAAACACTACAACATAATACATTACATTTCTAAACGTTTATTTAAATTCGATATATTACCATTGTTATTGCTAAAT
This sequence comes from Myzus persicae, assembly GCF_001856785.1. Lineage (NCBI taxonomy): Eukaryota > Metazoa > Arthropoda > Insecta > Hemiptera > Aphididae > Myzus > Myzus persicae. The sequence continues at coordinate 214,528 of NW_019103878.1, forward strand.
ATATTTCTTCTAAACTTCTCATTCCAAGAAATGATCTTGATGAGTATTTATATAAGTGCGTACTCATTTCCACCTATATGTTGTACACGCTTCAGTGATAAAAAAAAATCGAATGTAGCAAAACGTATTGATTATTACGTATGAAAGTTATACAGCTACTTGAAATAACCATTAGCGATTTAAAATTCAAATACTGTGCTTGATTTTCGATCTATTTGTTTAAGTCGTAAAAAATCTCAAAATCAATTTTAAAAATTTTCTAAAAATTGCCATTATAATGTTTAAATGCAAAAGATAAGAATTTTTAAAACGTTTTATTATTTTTATTAAACAAGACATTTTTGGAGTGCATAATATAACCTCACTGAGTTGCGTCTGGCGGCCTACGGTAATTATATAATGTACTTTAAATGATTAATATTTACCATCAATACATTCAAGAAAACGCAATCAACAGGAATACATACTGATAATAATGGTTTTATTTTCAAATTTACGTTTTATCCGGTAGTGTCCAAAAGCGCAAATCTCATTATTTATTAGATAGACTAAAGGCGCAAAATCGACGTGCGCTTTTATACTTTAACAATGGGATAAAAGCACAAAATTCAGTTTTATTATTTAGTATAGTTAAAAGTTAAAACCCATTATATTTTAATTGATAGCTAACTTTCAGTATTGAGTTACAAAATTGATTTTAAATTAAAAATTATTTAATAGGTTATTAATGACAATATATTACGTATAAACATAGGCATAATAAACTAATTATTTTACTATAGGTATTCATTATTTTGTATTGTATAATACGTTTTTAAAAATAAACTGTTTTTTGTAACTACTTTATTTAATATTTTAATGCTCCCATAAAATACGTAAACACTATGTTTAATTGTTTAGTTATAAAATATTATTGTTTATTCGTGTAAAAAATATTGTCAATAACATATTAATATACTTGGTACTTTCTGCGCTTTGGGTTGCATTTAAGTCATATTTTCCGCTTATGGGTGACAGTCCGTTTAGGGGTGTTTAGTGTTTACCGACAGTTTTATTTGTAAATCGGCTGAATCCTGCTGGTTATATTATATACTAGTATAATAACTTCATACAATGGATAGGTACTTAGTTAGAGTTGGATATTACTACATAATACATGTATTGTCCGAACAAAACATGTACCTTAATATTATTATAGACTAATTCAATGATATATTTATAATATATTATTATGAGCGGTGGATAGTTAAAATTCAATTTATTGTCATTTGTAGAGATATATTTACTTCTTTATTGCGTTTATTGGCATTTTTATCGTCACACCTATCCTGCATTAAACCAATTACTATGTTTCGACAGTGTATAAGTGTACATCAATTATATTATTGTTAGTGTTGGACGACAGCATTAAATTATTTTTATTTTTAAAATTGTTCTCCATCAAAATCGTTTATCATACAAAGTAATTTAATTGATTTTATCTTGCTTTTAAAACAAACATTTTACACGATACCTAATAAGTAATAACCAAAAAGAGATCTATACCTAAGAGAGTACGAATAATACCTATCTTAAGTGAACATTGTACAATAATATAATATTGAACCAGTTGCATGCGCAGTACGATTAAATTATTTCGGCGTATACTGAAACAGTTAATGTCTTACATAATATAACACCTGTTGTTAATTATTATTACTTTTATTACCTGTACAGACGAGTTGCACGCTGAACTGTGTTTTGCCGAAGCACTGTTACTCAAAGCGCTGTTGACATTCATCGAGGATGAGACGTTAGTCAGTTTCATCCGCGCTGGCATTAAAATACGATCTTGCTACAATTCGTACAAGTATGTGTTCATCTCGTAACCCGTATCGTACGACCAAGACGTTTAAGTCTTTCGCCTGGTCATGTGATATAGCTATATCCTAGAAGTTACCTAAATAATACTGAGTAATACTTATATTATTTACCCTCTTAACTCCTACGCGCCAACCGGTTTAGTAATGTCATATTGCACATAATAATATATAAATAATTGTTAGATATTAATGATATTATTAGATTTTTATTAGACAATATTTTAATGTCACAAATAGTTGCGCTTAATAATGGTCATATTTGCTTCAGCAGTTCTTCTGCTGTTAAAATTTGGGGAGACGGTATTTTGGACCATTTGTACTACTTGCAATTATTATCGTCACCAATAAGCGCTTATGTAATTTGAGCCAAAATATAAAAATATAGCATTTATTTTACGCCGGAAATTAAAATTTTTGTAGGTACAGGATGGTGCAAATTACATAATAAATATTTTTTTTGGTTGTTTTGGCTTAAATCACGTTCGATTTGTTATGCTTCTAACTAAAGTTCTATTCATATTTGTGAAATCTTCGGTACTTTGGTAATTTTTTCAAAACGTATGAATAATATATACGTATATTAATTCTATAATTCTATAACGGTTTGTAACAAAAGTAGTAAACCTAAACATTAATTCAAAGTTTAAAAAAAAAATGAATCTAAAATGTTCTCATAAATTTTAGTACTAGCGGACAAAACTTAAAATAAAGAGCACTATAATATGAACCAAGTACTAAAACTTTTAAAATCAATATAATTCAAGTTTTTAATGTTTGGTGTAACTCCATGTACTAAAATAATAAGATTTCTGGTTTTGGACACTTATTATAATAATTTAAAACAGAAGTTCTATTTTCGTGATTTACACAATAATATTCCGGGCTTTGCACAAAACTAGTGAAATTTACCGTCTGATTACAATTGTAGTCCCTGTCTTGAACTAATAAATTAGTACACGTATAAGCCAAAAATTGTTTGTGTGTGTGTGTGTTAGTTCTTAAATTAATAAATATTTAGCAAGCAAAATATTATGATGTCTTTTCATAGAGAATGTAACGTCATACTTACCTCTCGCGCATGGTCCGAAAACGAGAAGTCTTACAAAGAACATTTCGAGAGCGGCGTGCGTCTGGGTATTGGAGCTTTTAATCTGGTAAGTATTACGTACAAGAAACTATAAAGAATATACGTATACAGATAAATATATAATATTAATGATAATATTATGCAGATAGTATTCACCAAATATGCTCACCAAAAATTTTCCCATCAATAATAAATGTATTAAAAATCTGATTTTTAGAATTTGTAAGTATACTTAGAGAGCCAATTTTCAAATACTTAGAATTTGATATAATTTAAGAAGTGTCCTGTAACATACAACTTCTTTTTTTAAAACGAAAAACACCACTTTTCTAGTAAATTGTTAATTTGATGACTTTTTAGAAAATGTTGAATCATCTAAATTGTAATCCGAACTAATAATTATTGAGTTTTGTATCTGTTTTTACTAATGATTATATGTATATGATAATGGGTTGTAAGATATTGGGGCTATAATTATTTAAAGACTTCTGTAGTTATAATATTTAATCTATCAACCTTTTATAATTATTGGTTTTTTTTTATTACTTTATTAATAATATACACAATCTGTAGACAATGGCACAATATGAGTATGAGCTAATTGACAAGGAATTGAAAATTTTGATTGAAGAAGCCACCCACTGATGACACTTTCGTGATAATAATTGATAAAAACTAAAAATATACATAATATTAATAGGTAACTAAAAAATTACATATTCAAATTTTAATTAAGGTATAGATACTAATATTACGGTAAAAACTAGTTTGTATTGTCATTGGACATTCCAAAAAAGGAAATTAAGATATAAATAACTGAAAGAACACGGTTCATAAGTATACCTACCTAAAATTCCCAAAAATCTGAATTGAAATAAATTCATCATTGAAGAAAAAATGGGTATAGAGGAATCATGGTGAATCGCCCTGTAGTAATATATCATTATTTAATAGTCGCCACGATTGTTTCGATCGTTGTGTATGCACTATCGCCTCACTTTTATGCTTTCACACTACACACATACATTATAAATGTATTAAATAAAATGACGTATACGAATTTCAATTTATATTGTGTATTTTTATTTTTCCACGTGTGTGCAGATGATTTCGTTACTGCCGTCGAAAATAATCAAACTACTGGAATTCATCGGATTTTCCGGGAGCAAAGTAATCATTTTTCTAAGAAACGCATACATTATGAATATAAAATGTACCTTGTAATATAATTCGTGGGAACTGGGAGTTCTGCAGTTGAAAGGCACCGCCGATTCACTCTTTTTATACACTAGCACATTCCAGCTAACAGCAGCAGGAAAGCAGAAATAAAATTATTGCGCATGTGTCACTATTTATTTATATTTTGCCTACCATATTTTGTTCCATCAGCTTCCGGTGCAAAAACTGTGCTACACAGATTAATAGATAATAGTGTTTTGGATGACGTTGACGTATATAAACGACGAAAAAAAACTAAATGTATTACGAAAACGTCACTTTTCCGTTTATAGGTGGTGCCTTTCGGTTGGACGCCCACGATAACGTATTATTTTATGATTATAAGTTACAACCACTGATAATAAAGGAATCGGTAGGACATGCTATGCATACTCAAAACAAGACGTATGATGCTCTATAATCAAAACGGCAGCCAAGAGAGGCACATTATCAATCTAACCACTATAATATGGTTACCATGCTGTATAAAATGAACCGCTCCGCCACCGGGTGACCATCCGTTAAACCTACTGTGGTATTTTTTAAGTACTAATACAAAACTTTCAAATAATAGTTTATACTCAATAATAATATATTGTTTAAAATGTACAGTAGCATAGCTAATAATTAATATTTTATAAATTAGAAAGTTTTTTAAGGATACAATTGTTGAACATTTAATTTATTTTAACGATACGTTTTTGTTGTGAAAATTGAACGTCAGTATTAAATATTTCTGGAAATAACTCATTAAAATACATTTTTAATAATATTTAAAAATAAGCTAATAACGTTTGTAAGTAGGTACACACTTTAAATCGTGGCTAATTATTTAAGTATTTAGCAGCCATGCTTTAAATGACTAATGAAATACAGCGAAAATCTGACAACATAGGATACTAACATGATTAAATTATTATAAAATACAATTTCGAAAATTCTAAGAAGTTTTTACACCTTTTTCATGGATAGATCACATACTAGAAACTAGACTAACCAACACGTAAGATATCATAGAGACACAAAACAATACCGATCAAGAATATCAACATTTCGGATTAAAGACTGCTACTTAAGATCACCGGTTGGTTTGGGGCGATAACTTGTATACTGCCAAGTGACGGGATGATAACAAACAAGTATACTGCTTTTATGCTTTTATTGGACAGAACTAGAATAAAAGGAAAAAGTCATTTTGGCCATTTTCTTATTATTATTTATTATACGCTATCTTTTAGAACATATTTTTGTACTTGGTTGTCATTCAATGTCAAAATATTTGATTTTTTGAGTTGTGTTCTAAGCTTAAATTATCTATGAAAAAAAAACTGATTAAACTATTGTAGGCCGTATAGAAATCGGACAATTTTTACCTTTCCTAAAACGTAGTAATTTTGATTTATTCTCTGTAAATCACACGAGATAACAAAATTGTTGACTGGCTGTAGTCACGGCATCGGGGTAATAGTCGGGATAACATAGCGACACCAAAAAATATAGCTGCAAATGTCCTACCCTTTCCTAAATTATCCATAAGTATGATATACCTACCTATACCAAGGTGGTGTCATATTAAATTAGCTGTTATGAATCATTTTATAAACTACCTGTCTCTTTCCCGAATGCAAGTATATTAAAAATAGTTTCTAACCACAGGAACAGGGCCTTGCCGAACTTGAATTGTGTTACCAAGTGCCACATGGACTGAGGCACGTCTTGTGCGTGCTTACCATGCTCACGTACCACCTGGTCGTGGTGTACGTTTTCAGTCAGGAGGAAGGTGACTTGGAGTTTTGTGACGCAGCGCTGCGACAACAGCTGACGGTAAGGTTTTGTTTCCATCGCTAAATTTATTGTATTATTTATTGTACCATAACACACCGCACTGATAACATGCATATTGCATAGTGTGTATATCTACGTATATATATTTTCTTGTAGGGGGGGGGGGAGCAGATTAGTGGGACCTTTGACAAAATAAAAACGGTAATCGGATTAAAGAGCTTTAGGTACACAGCATTAACCATAGAACGCACTCGTATTGTACATATATTATACAGTTGATTCTCCAAGCAAATGAGAATCACTCTTTTTTCCTGTAAATTATAAATTGTATGACTTTTTTTTAGCATGTCGAATGTCGATGTATCTAAATCAAAATTTGAACTAATATTTCTAAGTTATTTAAACATTGTGTACTAGGGAGTAGGATATTATTTGTAAACATATATAATGGTTCAATGGTATAATGGGTTCGGGAGATATTTTTGTAATTAATGTTAATCATTCAACATTTGAAAAATGTGTACAAATTATCCGACTATAATAAATACTATATCCAATATATTTTATACTTGTATACAATTATTTTTAAGGACAATTATTCTTAGTGTAGACGTTCATTTTAATAACTCAGGTCTCAGTCTGTATCAGTATCCACTCCTTCAAGTTTTGATTTAGATACATCAACATTTTCAAAAAAATCATCTGCTTAACAATTTACAGCGAAAAGATAATTGAAAAATTGTTGATTTCAAATAGTCGCCACGCATTTGTCATATTATGTAAAATATAATTTTTTCTATCACCATTCTTTTATTAATGTTTTTATTGTAAAAAGTCCTTAAATATTATAATCCGTAAACCGCAATTATAGGATTTAGATATAAATTTATAACCTACGCGTATTCGGGAATCAGTTGGGAATTATTTGCGGTAGGTAAAAATCTATCATATTATTTCATGAAATAAGTATCTATACGTCATTATATATTTTCATAAATTTACATGATCAGCTGTATCCAAACGGTGCGTGGTTCTTGTACTTCAAAGGGCGCCTGGAGTTTATGCGCGGTGACGTGGACGACGCAATCAAGTGGTACACGGCTTCGGTGGAGTCCCAAGACTCGTGGCCACAATTCCACCACATATGCTACTGGGAACTGTGCTGGGCCAATTGGTTCGTATAATAATATACCCAATATATTATAGAAACATATACTGCTGGGATAATGTGAAATTAAAAAAATGTATGTTGTCAGTTAAAAAAGTAAATACCTGGAAAAATAATAACTGTGACAAATATTTTTGTTTACCTGTTTTTCAAATATATTTTTTTTATTATCTCTTAAAAACTAAAATCGATCTAATAAGTATCACAACTGAATGCTTCTTCTATGAAATGGATAAACGGGAAGCCGGAGTACTGGACACCCTCTCTGAACCCCTCCATCCAGACAACATAAATTACACACTGACATTTATAATTAAGACTAATTTAATCATCATTTGTAACTACTACAATAATATTAATGTACTCTAAGACAATATAATGTAAACCTTGCAAAATTGTTGCAGCCAATGGCCTTAGATGCCAAGGATTTAAATAATAAAAATTACAAAATTAAAAAAAAAAAATTAAAATATACATTTTCAAAAATTTTAATAATTTACAAGATGATGTTTACCCACTGGAAAAAAAATTAACCTATGGGTACAGTAATGTTTTTTCAACATCATTAAATGGTTTGAAATTAAATAACAGCGACTCGATTATATTAATTATATATTATATGTTAAATATTAATACATTGATATACCACGGTACCGGTATACGGATCGCGGTGTGTACATTATACCTAATGCGATACGTTTTAGCGTTGCCTTAAACTGGAAAAGGGCAGAAACGTACGCAGCCAAATTGGCCGAGCAGAGCAAGTGGTCACGCACTACATACAACTACCAGCGCGCGTGCATAATGCTCATGCGAGGATACAACTGTCTGTCCCGCGACGAGCTCAATACGGTCAACCAGCTAATGGCGTAAGTGAACACCTTACACGACATGATAATGTCGTTATTAAATTGGCGCTTAAGTTTTTTGTTGCTTTTTTTTTTTAAATTTCACTGTCAAAGCTTTGTACCGAAAACAATCCAAACAGTACGTATAAACGGTAGCCGGTATGCCCGGTAGCCATAAAGAACATACTATTACTATACCAATTAATAAGTGCCTACCGGAGTACTATTTTAATTTCATTTAATATTCTCGTAATATTCGACTTATTACCTAAATATATTAACATTCGTATTTTATCGTTTTCGATAGCTAAAACACCACCATCAACAATAATAATAATATGAAAAAATATTGGATAGTGGCCATATAATAATATTGACGCTGTACATTAAACATATAACCCCCCAAAAAATGTATATTGTGTACTTCAATGCTGAACAAAATCAATAATTATTACGTGTTTAAAACAAGCCTGTTGTTTTCGACACCGCCGAGAAACCTATGAAAACAAAAGCAAAACGAAAATGCGAAAAATGTGTTTCGGTTCAAAGCCCGAGCACTGAGCCGGTGTCGTTCTATGAGCAAATTATTATAACATGCACAGGTGGGTATTATATTATTTATTATTGCTTGTGTGATCTGCAGCGACGTGCCCAAATACAAACAGAGGATCGCTGGGAAATCGTTACCAATGGAAAAATTTGCCGTGAAGAGATCTCAAAGGTTTACCAATCAGAACAATCGGCTGTTCATGCCCGCCATTGAATTGCTGTACTTGTGGAACTTGTTCAACGTGTTCGGAAAACGCAAGTCATTGTGCGACAATCTGTACAGACTCATTGACAAAAACACAAAGGACCTTGAAAAAAATCCTGGTACAGTTATTAACTGATTTATTATTATCTGTCTATACATAAGTTATGGTTATATGTGTACATCACGTCGTTATTATTATCGCTTATTGTCAGTATTATTGTTGCTATAATTTGCTGTATTGAGTTCAGGTGGAGATCATAGAAAATATTAGAGAGGGGCTCTTACATATCTTAAAAATCTATCATAAATTATAGAGAATTGCTTTCATTATTCGCACCCAAAAAACATATAATAACAGAAACATATCTGTAACAAAAACACTACATACTTGAATAGCAGATTAATACAAATATAAATGTTGGTTTTATCTCTCAGCCCCGTGCACATCATCCACAAAATACGTTTACATTTTTTGTGATTTTGGAGTAATCAAGATTAAAATCACATAAATATTACAATAATTAAAGAGAATAATATTTTTGGAGATTTTTAACATCACTAAGTATTATATTTTATTATTATTATATAACTTTATACATTCAACTATAAAAATTAAAATTAAAAAACTAAATTGTTTTGAGGTAATATTTAGACTAACCGATGTATCAAACTCAAAAAATATTTTCCTCAAAATGTTTTTAAATAGATTATAACTTTTTTTACTTTACGATTACTCAAAAACAAAAATCAACTGAATCCTTTGGTCTGTCTTGTCTATGTTGTGCGAGTGCCAGAGGTCCACAGAAAAAATAAAACAAATAAATATTGAACTGACATTTTTTCCTGTATAATTATTGTGTATACATATAAAACAGTTTCTACTTTCAGACAATATTTGTTTTTTTATTGGAAAGGTTATTATTTTATTAGTAGATTAGCCTCTCCGATTTTCTAAAATGGTTTTTGTGCTAGTTATTTACATCAGTCATTTATGCATGATTTAGTATAAATTTAGTTCTGAAATTAAAATTGGCCGTAAAATATTATTAAATACAACTAATTTTATAAAAAAAAATAAAAAAAATAAAATTATTATTAATCAAACTAATTTTAAAATTCGAAATTCGAACCATCATAAGAATTAATGTGGGTAGAAAAATATTTAGAATATGATAATATAAATATTTGGTAAAAATTTCAATCTCAACGGTTTTTCCTGATTATTCATTGTAAATTTCTGATAAATTTTTACTTTTGACCCTCAAAAATACACTATAAATCCAATTTTCTACCGGAAACTTTTCTCGATGTTATAGATCCGAGCTTTTTTTCTACTGTAAAAAGTGTCTTCAGACATAAACTAAAATAAAAATAGAATATGATCTCCCTGCATAGATTAGATTGCATGATGTTCACCAATGTTCGAAACTGGCAGATCGATTTTTGTTATTTCACTCCGTTATAGTTTGATGTTTGTGATTTTAAGACGTTCAAGATTTTACAAACAAAAGAACGATGATGAGACCTTTGGATGTACGAAGTAATACACTACATATAATTTGTTTGCATTTGGTCGAAACTCTATACATACCTACCCTATCTATTATATATATAAAACTACTACAATTCTAATATTGACGTATTAGTTATTGTTAAACTGAACGAGCGTATAGACATTTCTTAAGAAATTTTGTCAGGGCTAGACAATTAAAGTCATTATAGGTTTTTATTTTTACTTTTTCTAGAGCTTCGAGAGCTTCTAGAGTTTCTGACCATCGCGTGCGTGTAATGTAACCGATTTATGTTCCGCACCAAATCAATACAGACGTATATGGTTACTGTATAAGTCCAAAGTCAATTAGTGGCGGATTTAATCGCACCGGCTAAATCCCGATTCTACGAGGCCGGTTGTATTGATATACCCTATATCGTGTCCTGCAACCGAGCAGCCCTTTCTGACTGTGGAGTGACGTCTTGAGCGATTCACCAGGCTGACGATTCGTTTAGACTAGTCACACTGTGTTTTTTACTTGGGTCACCTACATAATATATGGTTTATTACGTACTACTCGGGAGGCAACATTGAGTAATTGGGTTGCCTGGGTGGGGACGATTCACGAAGCATAAAAATAAAGCAATTAAAAATACATACACAAATTATATGATGATTATAACGTTTTATGATTTATTTTATGACAAATAACATTAAATATAATTTTCAAACCAGTGTGATTTTTGGTTTTGAGTTTTTGTGGGCCACAAAAAAAAAGGTTGTTGAGCCACAAGTTGAGTATGACTGGTTTTGACCATCGGACCGTGTGTCCGTATACATTCAAAAAATGTTCCTCGTAGTTATTACTTATTATAACAAATAAAGTTATACAAAAACAAAACGCTTCAGTAGTCATTCAGTTCAAATGTTTCTATAGTTTTAATAAAAACTATTGATTATGTGTGGTAGAAATCCTATACCTGTCTAACTTTACACAGTACTACTAAATTTCTTGCAGGCTTGTAAAAAATCACTAAAAATTAAGAATAGATTCACGTGATCTTGGTTCGTGTAGTATACTAAATAGTAAATACCTACAAATATTTAATTCAAATATACTAACCAATATATTATTTAGCAAATAATGATGTGTTCTCCCTTGAACCTTTTTATAATAATTTGCCTACACGATTAATTATTAAGTGAGATCAATTAATAACCTGCAATAACTAAAGGGTTAAATTTTTTCAATATTTTAATTTCTAATTAGTTAATTTTTATTCAACTTCTGTTGAAGCAACCCGGCGCCTAAAATTAATTTTTGAATTCTAAAAAATATATTTTCAATACAAAAATGGAAGAATTAGTTTAACTCCATATACTACGTTATCAAGCACCTATTAAATTATAGTTAACTGCAATAAACTGGAACTTCAATCTTAATATTATAGTCTCTCGACCATTTGAATGCATCGAACTAACTCATTTAAAAAAAGTGTTATTTTGGGATTAAATTATTATATTATTATATTTTAGAATTTTTTGAGGAATAAATGTATTACTACAATTTTAGGTCCATTGGCGCAAATCACCCGAAAATATTGGGGGGCTTAAGCACCAAACAAATTTTGGTGGTAACGGACGCGTGAGTGACTATGGCCCTTACACACCCCAAGTACTACACCATATATATAAATATTAATAAAATACAATTAACTATAAATCCAAACTTTTTAAGCGAAACAAATTTATTTTATTCATTAAAAATTTAATTGCAATGTTCGCTTATTTTCAGCATATTTATTTAAAATAATTTCATTATTAAGAACTAGGTATATCTATTTTAATGTGAATAACTTTAAGCAGCTTAAATAAATTTTGATAAACCGTTTTACTGATTACCTGTTATAATTTTTTGAATCCAAATTTTTCAGTAAGTTGAATCTCACAGTTTCTAGCACTATCATTTCAGACTTCTAACACTCCGTGTTTATTGAAAACAAATCCTTTAATGCGGAATCATTATTATTATACTATATAAATGTACTTTTTTGCCGTCGTTGACGTTGTAGGGCAATGTATGAGTAATTCTACAGAATAGGATTAAAATAGTTTTGTCGCGGTCTGTGTAGGTGAGCATATTCGATATCGTTATATGTTCAATGTTCAATGTTTATTAATACAATAATTTTTTATCATAATCACAACATTAATTATATATACAGTTTACATCTTATATATTATATGTCATTGTCATAACTCATAATAGTTTAATTTATCCAGACAAACACTCAACATACCTATTATTATTAATACAAATTATTAAATAAATCTTCTTTAATTTTTTTAATAAATATAATTACTTATGGAAGTATTATGGTAGTAGTACTATAAGTTATAATCACGGAATTCGGGGTGCTAGCATTGAAATTCAGGGTGCTAAGCACCCTTAGCACAAATGCGATTTGCGCCAATGTTTAAGTCACTATCGGAAATATTTCAACAGTTGAAATAAATATCAACTAACGTTGTTATAACTATAAACTAATTACGTAGTTAATTATATGACTGTTATAATTTTATAAATTTTGCTATTTAAAGTACAATATTTTTCAATGAATATTATAATATTTCTTAACACACGTATCCAACCACCGTGACCCAGTCCTGGGACCGTAGTCGACACGGAGTCCACAAATATTATAATAGTTATAATATGTAACATTATGGGATTATATTCACACTTTTTTTATGCGGTTATTTGGTAGTTATAGTGATTTTGACCAGATTTGAGGGTATTTTTGATGGGTGACTCGAAATGCTGAAGAAATGTGAAGACAGCTTGGCGGTTCGTTGCGGCGATAACATCATTAATAAAAAAATTAAAAATTTTGGCTATACATGACATAAGCGTAAAAATACAAAAATGTCATATCATTTGTTGCGAAATATATGGGACATAAGCGCCAATCTAATATTATATACCAGTTATACCCAATAAACGACGTACTCATATATACAAATAATTATTTTTTGCATCAATATCTTATATCAGTGTTTAAAAATATTTAAAATTGTCAATAGTCGATAAAATATAATAAACATAAGAATAAATGAAAGTAAATATAATTTTAATAAATTAGTTGATTTTTTAACCCAATATTTAAAATTTTCAAAGATTAATAAAATATAATATACATTATTTTTATGTATAGATATTATATTATTTTTTAATGACACTAAATATAATTTTAATAAATTGGTTGATTTTTTGAACCAATTTTCTTCGTATTTTCTAATCGACATTCTTCACCATCCTGGTATTTCTTCCATTCTACAATTATTGAGGATTTTGTAAAATTAATTTTCGGACTTATACAAATATTTATTACTTGTTAACACAAAACTGCTCACACACTGTCGTGTGACAATCTATCGTAATCAGATAATCGATTTGTCGACTAAGAGTAGAACTCATCTGAGCCAAATTAAAAAAGGTTTGTTTTTATCGACAGCCTTTGTGTACCTGCGTATCAACACAGGTACATTTTTAAGATAATAATATGATATAAAAAAAAATTAAAGACAGTTATGACATAATATTATAACTAGGGCACAGATTTGTATGCACTAACAATTATCTACATTTTCTATATAGTAAATGAATAAATATTATATTAAAAATCATGAAGTATAAAACAAACATGCAACATTTTTTTTTTTAATAGGTTAGAAATGTAGTAAAAAAAATGTACACAATTAAATCGCTTTTTTGATAATTATTAATTTATTTGGTCTAAAATAATTGGAATAAAATTGAGAGACTTAATTATGTACTTCATAATAAACAAATAATTTTTTTAGTGAAATTGCTTAACGAGCTTATAAACAAGACATTTCATTTCCTGTTCAAAACAATACAAATATGTATTCAAAATTACCAAAAAAAGATAGGTTTGTAGTCAACAAAATGTATCATTAAAATGTTCCACGTGATGAAATATTATTTTACACCTTTATTAGGCTTTGAAAACAGTGTATAATTTAATTACACTTCAACAAATATCAAGTTTTGTCGAAATATGTAAAAAAATATTCAAAATATTGATGGTAAAAATTATAAAATATACAAAAAAAAATACTATCATTAGATTAAAGAAACCATTACAATCCGTACAGGTTATACAGACAAACATTCTAGTATATAAAAAGAAAAACAATTTACGATTGCATAAAAACCCGCGCTCTAGCAAATTACACTTATAACTGTTTACATAGCCACAAAAATGGACTTTTTTAATTTGATACTGATATACTATACCAAAAACAAATTACTTTTGTTGTTTTTTTTTGTAAATATGAGCAATGCACATACCTTGTAATTTCAGAGTATAAGTCACTGCAATATGAATGTATTAACTTTGAAGTCAAAGATAAATCAATGCACATAACAAAAAACGGTTTTGAGCAAAGATGGTCGTCGGCCTATACTACTAGGTACAACAAATTTGAAACTTTGACGAATTTTATCGACATTTTAAATAAAAAACTAATGTGGCAATACACTAAATTTATAAATTTATATTTTGCTTTATTATTTTATGTGTAGGCTTTAAGAAAACTATAATATTACGTGTGTACTGTTTCTTAAACAATATATAGATAATATTAATTACACTATATAGTAATAATAATATTATTATTTTATTATTTTATTTCAAAAATATATTTTTTTATATAATAATTACTTACAGTTTATATTCTGGAAAATGAGTGCTAAAGCTTAAAGCTTAAGCTGAAGATTAAAAACAATTATGGGACAAGTAATAAATGTACGCATAAATTGTACTAAAAATGTGGAGTGCTAATTTAGAAATTATAGACGTAGTAATGAACACAAAGAGCTTCCTCCATGGCTCCATCAACGGTTTCGATAACGTAATAAAATTACAATTTTGAATGCAAGAGTTATAAAACGTCAAAATAATATAGTCTATAGAGAATTCAGAATAGAGATAACTGCAGTTCTTTAAAACATTTTGTCATTTTGAGCATCTTTAAGTTCCAAATTATACAACTTCACAGTCTGTATTTTGGTGTGTGTAGATTTCTAAATTTCTTTTTTTCTGTTGGCTTGTTCCTTTCTGGATATAATACAAGCAGCGTAATACTAGAAAATATAAATATTATGATTATATATTATCCGTTCTGATGTTTTACTATAGAGGCGTATAAACCTGAGTACGTATTTACACAACGTAACTTAATGCACACTAAACAATATAATAGTATGCTACAATTCGTTTTTATATTAGGTCAGCAGAAAATGTATTCTTGTATTAGGTAACCTAGAATTATTTCAATGTATGATCAACTTAAATTTGTTAGTATTGTAATATATTATATGCATAGTGTATGATTTATGTCACTCAAGATGATATATAAAATGACGTTTGTGGTAAAACCAATTATTATTCTACTATAGATTTATAAAATGTGCACAACAAGGATTATGAGGATATACAGATATTTAAATATTATAATTGAAAATATGTAAAACAGCTAAAAGATTCTTGGAAAATCAATAGCTATAATAAGCAGCTGAGATCGTATTTATTTCCAAAAATTGTAAAAGCGTAGCCAGAGTGTCTACGTCCAACGTGTCTGCCTTTAAAATCACTTCGACGACTAATTAAAATTAATTAACAAATTTCATCTTAAATACAAAGATATTATAAAAGTTCCGATATTTAATTCTCATTTTGTATTGTTGCTCATTAATTTATCAACTATCTTGGAACTACTGGTATAGTTACACAAAAATCACTCATCTAAAGTACTATCTGTATCAAACGCATAATCGATAAAAGGAACAACTCAAACTTTATGCAGTTATCGTTACTTTACTTCGTAGTTTTACTGTACTGTTCTAAAAGTGCAAAATCAAATGCTTATTTTTAATGTCCTGTTTAAAATCATTTTCATCATATGTTAAATGTAATATTTATTTTGTGAAATGTAATTTGTCACTTAAAAGTTAAAAGTTACAAAGTTTTTCCCCGAACTTACCGTCTAAACTTAGTTAACAAGTTCGCCCAAGTTTCTATATTTTCATTTTTCATTGAAACGTATATTCAAGTCAAATAATATGTTAGTAAGTGCTTAGGTAAAAGTATGCCCTTACGGCTCACACTTAATTTTCAATTCGAATATTTCACTTCGTAATCATACAGATGATTCAGCCAAATCTTGCTGTAAAAGCACGTTAACGACAGGTATCGTAAGTATCGTGAAGTCGTAACATTTAAGTAGAATAACAACAATTAATGGTAAAATACTAAGATGCCTTATATATTTTTCTTATGAGGAATCTTTTTTTATCTATTAATATTGCACATTGTGATGGACTTCTTAACTTTTTTGTAGTAGAAACTAAATTTTCTTTTGAACAATTGCGTAGTACATGTAAAAAACTATTGAAATAATTGTGAAAAATAACAATAACGTTAATCAAACAGTAGACAAACAAAGACGTTGAATATTATAGAATAAAAAAACAAGATTTCGGGAATTTTCTGAGATAAAAATCACCAACACCCAAACTGAGAAGATGTTCTCAGAAGCTCGTGAGCCGTGATTCTTAAGCGTTTGTATCAGAACTCGTAGTAACTCTTAGATTTGAAAATCCTCTATTTTTGTAAACTATGATGTGTGTGAGTTTTTTTTTACTGCACAAACTTAATAATAGAAAAATGCTTCAATATTTAACTTTAAAGAGTGGTTATTGGTTTTTAATTGATAAGTGACGGGACAAACCGTCAAAGTAAAAAGTACTTTTCAAAATAATAAAGAAAAATAAAAAAAATTACAAAAAATATAATATTATTACATTTGTAATCATATACCATAGTATATGATATTATATTCATGGTATATGAAAATACATAATTTTACTATGTATTTAATAAAACTAAAAACTGTGGAAGTGCACTGTGTTGTCATCATACAGGTGGATAACTTTGGAAGTATAAGAATTTTTAATCCAAATCAGTTTTCAACAAAAGATTTTATTTCTTTGATGTATAGATACCTAATTCAAAAATAAATAACTGTGGAGATTTGAATTTTTATCCAAATATTTAATTACCTAACATTTCCTTGCTACAATACAATTGTTTGTCTCTTCTGTGTTATACATAAACATTCCTCATGTCCTTCTTTAATTTTATTTTGTTTTCGATTTACTTTAAATTGTTGTGAGTAAAATAAAGCTTGACAATTTAGTACAAGATTCTCCATACATTTTATGTATCAGAAATTAAATGTAAGTTACTATTTATGTCTATTTACATTTTGATGAGTAATTAAATCTTTGATGATGTACTGGTATTGAAGAGTGAAACACAATTCTTCCTTAAACAATTTTTGTTAATTTGTTGTAATTAAAAAAATATTAAAAATACATAGGTACAGTTTTTTATATTACTCAATTAAATATCAAGTCAACATCACTAAAATTTGCAATAATAAAGTAATATTGTATACATACTTTATAATATATGTGATTTATTTTTGGCCAATGTTAGTTTAACATATAGCAATATAAATATATAACAAAATACTCTTAAAAGTATACACTGACACACGGTATCTACTCAGAATCGTTTTCCATATTACGAGTAATTTATCATTAAATTCAAATTGTACACATCCATATAATAATATTACAGTGAATTAGCGAGATACACTCGAGTACTTGACACCTAAGAGCGACATCCCTGGTTTATTTATATTTTGTTGTATGAGAATATAATATGTTGATCATAATTAAAGGGAACGGTAACGATAATATTAAAACATAATCGAAGCCTACCCTACCACAACGACCATTATAAAAAATATCCCCCCCCCCCTATAGAAAAAAAGTCAGGTGCTTTCACGTATATATGTACTGATATTTGTTTTTTCTCACACCTAGGGCAATACGGAAGTGAATACGAGTACGACAACAAGGCACTCGGGTGTCTGCTGAAAGGAGTTTGTCTGCGCATTATGAACAGCCCGCTGCACGCAGAAGAGTGTCTCAAGTCCGTCGTGTCGATGGAGAAGAAAATCAAGGAGGACCGTTTCTTGGTTCCATACGCGCACGTGGAGCTGGCGTTTTTGTACAAATCCAAAGGCAACCTGGACAAGGCGGCGTATTACCTCGAAACGGCAAAGTACAGTCGTTAATTTTGTCTTTGCCTGATCACATTTATTTTAATATTTAGCACGATTCGTTTATATTATTATTTATCACAGTAGAAATCGTTTGTAACGAAAATTTGGTGACATAGCGTCGTCTATAAATCAACGTCCTTACTCCGCGGTGCACCGGACGATTATTCCATGAAAACCAAAATAACGAATTCGCTTTTCAGAAAAATCTCTTCACGAAAACACAAACCCCAAATTGATCATTTTGTATTTGAAAATGTTGTTATTAGGTTATGGGTACCTACTTATATAGACTACAGTCTATTAGCACTTATTACTTGGATACTCGACTGCGATAACCCGCAGACGGGCGTTCGATGATAATGATAATTTTAAATTGTTGCCCTGCATTTTTAAGCACCTGCCTAGATAAAAGGTATATATACGTTTATACATACTATGTATATTATATATTATAAAGGTATTGAGTAGATTAATATAATTATAACTCCTTGACAGGCAAAATGGTCTAAATTTGTCTCGAATAATATCATACAATACGTCAATACACTACACTATAATTTTATTAAATTTAAATACATTTCTTTAAACATTTAACAAAAATGGCGGGCGTACAGTTTTCAATGAGTAAAAATAACACAAGTAGAAAATATAGTTATTAGATACCCACTACATACCCAATACCCACAACCTAATAATACAATTTTTAAATAAAGATATTTAATTCGGGATTTTGGTTTTGGCCTTTCGGGGAAAAAGTCCAGTAAACTGGAAGTTCCAACTAAATATCTTATTTTATTATAATTTACGAAATCTAGTGTCCGAGTAAAATTTTATTGAGAAAATATGAGAGTGCTGTTTGTGTTTTTCCTCTGACCCATGTGAAACATAGTAAATTTGTGTTCATCATAACCAATTTCATGTCGTTAGCTTTTAAAATCAAGAGTTGTGAGCATTTCAAAGTTGTAATAAATCATATAGTTATAACTCAGTTTTTATATTAAAATATTAATAAAAATTTCAAGATATTCCCTAGATTAATATTATATTTTATTAATTTTAAATATTTAAATGTAAATAACTGTGCAAGTGACGAGGTCCATGCAGAACGCTAATCTCATAGTGGATGGACGGAAGCGACACAATACTGAATACTGATGATTAAATAAATTAAATGGGTACCTAAATATTCTACGATCACTGAACATTTAATGAACCAATAGTGAGCTAATGATCCCTTAAACATGATTTGGATTGGTCTATCAAATTAATAGATTTTCCCGGCAGTCTTGCTGTTTAATGATTTGGCAAAATATATACATTGTAACACGAAAATACTAATACATTAAACACGAAAGAGTAAAATCAATTATTACATTTGTACCTGGCATACAGAATTATAAGTCACATGTAACTTATTAAACAATATAAATTATAATATATTATAAATATTATTTCTTACAAATTAAATGCTTGGTACTTGGTCGGTACGGTGCAGTGAACTGGCGGATATTGTTGTAGAGAAAATATCGATTGGTGGTAAAGGTATGATGAGTCCAGAACTGTAGGTCTGCATCAAAAGTTATTAGTAATATGATTGTATAGTAAATAATATTATAAAATGTTTGTCCCACATCGAGATCCATTAAAACCGATTTCTACGTACTACCAAAAGGCAAAAGTGAGGGGGACATTATTGACTACATACAGTATGTTTACGTTTAATAGCAGGTGCCCCCTGGTATATAACCAATGAATCACTTCATAAAGACATCTGCATTCCAACCTTAAATAATCTTTGCTATGATCACCAACAAAGAAACACA
This sequence comes from Myzus persicae, assembly GCF_001856785.1. Taxonomy (NCBI): domain Eukaryota; kingdom Metazoa; phylum Arthropoda; class Insecta; order Hemiptera; family Aphididae; genus Myzus; species Myzus persicae. Next base: position 234,785 of record NW_019103878.1, read on the forward strand.
CAAGACATTCAATACTCACTCAAATCCTATAATCACTCAACTATCATCCAAACAAATCTCAGACAATCCTCTCAGGCGGCTGAAAAGGAACTGGTGTAGGGACCTACTCTCTCCTTAAAGAGATTTCCACCATTGGGTGACCTTCCCTCCCGCCAATCAACCCACATACCATTTACTTATTGTACTACATGTAAATACAGATTGTAAATACAATTTTCTTTTGTCCAATAATAAATAGTTGAAAAGTTAATTTTTTTCAAACTTTTAAAATAAATGCTTTTGCCCCCCGCAACAATATTCAACTGACTTCTTCGTTTCAACTGTCTTATTCGTCGTTTTTTTACAGAAAAAATTACTCTGGTTATTCGCTGGAGACGAGACTGCATTTTCAAATCCATTGTGCTTGGACCACGTTGAACGAGCGCAAAGCCAAAACCACAACGGACCAAAACGATCTCGCGCCTGACAGTCAATTCGACGACCACCAATGAAAATACCAACATTTTACACCTACCTAATACTAATTATACATATTATTATTATTGTTGTTGTTGAACATCGTCAGTCTAGGCCATACGTTTATATTTTAATTGTGTTGAGTTGTGCGAAGTAATATTAAAATACGGATAGATAAAATATGTAATACAATATAGTCATAATATTATAGTACCTACACGCCAATCGTGTTTAGTGCGTGGTTAGTTGTTAATTTAATAATTTAATATTATATTTCTGATAAATTAATTATTTCCAAAAATGAAAAAGAAAAGACTCCAATCGACACATTCCCGTACGAAACCTCCGGACCCCTCCTCCGCCAACACCAATCCGGTAAAGTACGATTGAGCATATACCTTTTTAGCAACTAGATTGAGGGTAGAATATTTCATACAACGTCGCCACGTTATCAAATATTATTACACCAATTATTAGGATAAGAAACCTAAACGAGCCACGAGCTGTAAACCGAGACCAACTTTGTTGAGAACGTTATTAAAAATACAAGAATTGTTTTTAAAAGCTTTCGACCAATATTCAAATCGTAGAAAATAGATACGGAATATCTGATAAATCATTTTCAAGCCAACTTGGAAACAGATATCAAGATATGTACATTTAATTTATTATTATTATCAATTTCAAATCAGCAAGTATGATTCGGTAGGTACTTAATTATATGTATTACCTACTATTATTGTCATCAAATAGGTAAATTGGTAGATTTATGAAATTTTTCTATTATTGACAATGAAATCATGTTATTTTTTAACTTTCACCAATTTGCATAATGTATTTCAAAATTGTAAACGGTAACATCGCAGAGTTTCTAATGCTTAATCGTGTAGGTTTTCTTTTGTAAAGAAGACAATTTCTTTTGTAGCTCCTACAAGTTTACTCAATCTTGTCGTCATTTAGGTGTTTTATACTCAATCGTATTGTAGCCAACCAACCAAACTCGTTTATGTCATCGTGATGATGATAAATATTAAATATTTACATTTTTTGTGGTTTCGGCACATTAGCTCCATTTTTCGTACTGCAACTATAGATTCTCTTATTTTGGTTAAATCCAATTTCCACTAAACGACCAAACTATGTTTACATAATAATTTGATATATTCTGTTAAATACCTACCTATCCATAAACTACGGTGTAAATAAAAAGTCAGTTGTCGATAGCTAATGATATTATATTTGATTTCTAAAACATGATCACAAATTTGATTTTTCGCAATTGTCAAACTTAAACTAAACAAATGTTTTCGACAATTTATATTTTATTTTGATACGAAATTCGAACCCTATCTAATAGTTATACTGTTCAGAGAAATTATAAGAAAAAACGTGTAATAATCAACGTATGATAAATTGTGGCCAAGGGCTTCATTTGCATTACATAAGAGGCTACGACTGAATATTATAGATGCAGTATTTATATTTTATAGATTTGTTATTGACATTTTTTGACTAATTAGTTTATTGTCATAAAAATAACAGCATGTTGTAATGTTAAGTTTTATGATAAAAGGTGATCGTTTCTTTTGGATTTTAATTATTTTTAGCTAGAAATATATATTACATTTATTGAACATTTAAAAATAATTAAGTCTTAAATTATCTTAAATTATCTTCTAAAATATTAAAAAAATATCTTAAAACTAAAACATTACCTACCTTAACCGTTGCTGTACCTATACATTATTCCACCTGAGACCCATTTGATTTTACGGCGTCCAACTTTATGGGGGCGCAGCAAATGTTTCTAATATCAAATGTATTTAGAGACTCCAATCTAAAGTAATTCAAATTATATCAAAAACCCAATTCTAAGGGGCTTTTCGCTCAGATTTAAAAATACCCACTGCCAAAAATCTCTATTATGAGCAGTTAATCGCCTAAACCGCCACCCCAACTTCCTAACGATCTATAGATCCTATTCTCGACCTACTTTGTATCAGAGGATTGAGGAGTACAAAGAGGGAATTGAATATCCATTATTAAAACATTCAAACAAGTTCGCAACACCAATGTGAATCAAATTACGCCACTGGGTGGGTTAGATATACTATATGAAAGAAAACATTCCTACAGCGATTATATTAATTGCTCATTATTTTGAACATTATGTTTTATAATTTAAAAGGTCATGTTGATTGCCGCTATTGGTGAAGGTGGGGGTGAGGTCTCCGATTACGAAAATTATATTACTTATTTTTTTCTTTTGCAATTAATCATTGTTGTTATTGTTGTTTAATACCATTTAAATAAAATATATATTATATTTAGATATACCTATACATTATTAGGAATTGTTTTATTTTTAAATTTTGATTGTTATTTTATTTATGGCTAAGGCTAAGTAGCTTATAGTTTTTATTGTATTATGTTTAATTTAGTTTTTATATATTATTATTTACTTTTCATGACTGTTTGAAATGAAACATTATAGTACTTACCTAATTATTACGATTCTGAAACTTATAGATGAAAAGTCAAATTGTATTTAAAGATATAAGAAATATACATATTATGAATAAAATGTTCAGTTTTCTTATTAACATTATAGGTAATGTAATTCAAAAAGAACCAAAATATTTTTAAAATTATGTCATGTCTAAAATATACTAATAGCCAATAGGTGTAAAATTGTTGAAGATCGTTTCAAAAATCGATGGCTTCTTCATTTTTTAATTACAATATACAACACATTCTGATTTTGTCAGAAGGAAAACTTACCTAAATATTAACATTTTAGATTTTGAGCTGAGCGATGAGTGTGTTGCTTTTACAATAATGTGTGTTCTTAAAAAAAAAACAAGGAAAAACTTCTTTTTTTCCAGACCAAATATCTACAGTAGTGCAAACAAATTATACATCTTTTAATTATTTTTTAATTTATTTTTTTTCTTACAAAATTTCCATTTTCCGACAAAAGTAACGACGGCTTATAACACGAAGTGCACAATCAGATATTTATATTTAAGGTATTAAACATTTTTGAAAAATATGGGTCTTCAACACATTTTAAAAGAATCATTGAATATAAAAAAAACTAATCATTTCAGTTTCGAAGTTTTCTTGACTTATTTTAACTGACAGCTGTTTTAATTTTTTGATTTGGTGTTTTGGTCGATTTTATATAATTTTTATATTCTTCAACAGCATCTGGGCCATGTCGGCGACTTAAACGCTTGACAAAATTAGAAGATGAATTTCCATAACCTTTTAATCCTACGATTTTTAGCTCACATTTTACACATTGTACTACAACTACTGTTTTATTTTGCTGAGAACATGATTTATCATTCAAAAATTAAAAAAATTATCATCAATTGATCTTGGAGGTGAAGAAATAGGAAGAGTTGGTAGAAAGGAAGATGTACTGGAGCTTGGTGATACAGAATATCCATCACTGTCACTCATTATATTTTTTTGTAGTTACATACAAATACAGACAATACAGTTTTATAGATTACACGAGATAAAACTAAAAAAAATAACAAAATGCAATCAACAAGAAAACCAACTAAATACTCATAATATTTTATTGTGTGTTTGCAGAAGTTTAAAGTTGAAGATAAGAAATTAGGACGTTAAATCTAGAAAAAAATACCTTCTAACATGTGTCAGATAAAAAATACACAACGCCTTATTACACCAACAATTATCATCATTTTACTGTTCTATTTACTTATGTAGATATTGTTATTTCATTTTTCGATACCTGTGTAAATGCTGTTGGAGTAAATGTATGCAATGCAACAAATAAATAATCTAGTAATATATTTCTATTCTCGTATAATATATATGTACGTACTAGTATTACATACGTCAATATAAGATTGTATATAAATGAAAAACGATAATATTGTTCATAAAATATTTTTCTTTTTTATGTATTTTACATATTGATTATTTTATCTAAATTCCAATAGATAGACTTAATTTGAATGAATTTCGTAATTGTCTGTTTTATTTTTTACATTTCATTTAGATATAGGTACGCATTATTAAGATTAGTTTAAACATTTAGAATATATTGTTAAAAATTGTTCAAAAATTCTGAGATTTAAGATGCTAATAAAGTTATGTCACGAACGTTATGAATATATTTAATATATATATATATTTATATTATTTTTAAAATATAAAGAACACAATTCGATTAAAATGTATCATTAATGAACACAACGAATGCTTGGAAATAATACAAAATCAATTTAGGTGCTTACCTACTGTTGAATATAGTAATAATAATTATAATAATAAAAATAATGATAATAATATAAATAATAATAATAAAAATTTATACATCGAAATTATCAAAAATTAAAAATATAATAATATATGACTATGATCTGTTTCGTGTATCTTAAAGACATAGTTATTCTATGTTGTTCGTATGCACACTTGGCATCTACTGATGCGAGTGCGGCTATCGTCCTTCTTCAACGTTTGCCTCTTAGGGCTGGTGAACTGTTCGTCGGGGTCGATGGTGGCCATCCAAAAACTCATGGTGTTGGCAAAATAATGGCACGTTCCTCGCGCCCCATTACACTCGATGAACGGCGTTGCCCTAAAGTCTTCCAGACACGAACCTGGACTGGCTAGTGATTGACCGCCACCTTCAGCACCCGCGGCCGTGTGCTGAAACCAAACACAAATAAACAATAAAACTACCATTGTAATAGATTTAGGTCAAATTAACGGCCAATTGTGCCAAAAGTCGTGTACATATCTAATCTTACAAGAAAACAACTAGAAAGATAGGGGGCATTGAAAGCCGGTTAATATGACGATTTTCTTGCCTAGGTAATTGAATGAGTTCGATTCTGTGACAGATCGATCATATGCATAAATCGGTAAAAATGTCAAAAAAAATGTGAATGTTTAATATTTTGGGGAATAGTAAGCTCCGACGAGAGTAGACTATCTTCCAAAATAGACGTAGTGTTAAAACCTACACTATACAGATAATGTTGACTATACTAGATAATATGTTCTCCAATAGGCCATAGGTACTAGTTTTTATGGTATTATGAAAGAAAGTTTGAAAAATAAATAACAAAATAATCATATTGTTTTTTTTTAATATCAGACTTATAATATAATGATATGTTATAATAACATATTTAAAATGCAATTCAGTTATATAAATAAAAATAATTATAAATTTAAAAAAATTGTGCCTTTTTTTAGAAATTTTTTTTATTGCTGTCAAAACAACTTAGGAGAAATCTTGTATCAAAATATGTAAAGTATTAATTTAACTGTAACACGTACATTACTATCTATATCGATATAGATTACAGATTGAAATTACAGTTATTATAGTCATATTTTGATGAAACAGTTGCCTCTATACAGAATACAGATGCATGTATATTGCATAATATTACCGTACATTCAAATATAATTGTTTAAAATTCACCTTTTCCAATCAAATCATTTTGATTTAACTTTTTTTTTGGATTACCTATTATGTAGGTACTTTCCAGTTTTCGACAAGCTAATAATGATTTTTTTTTTCAAATTTCGTCTGTCCTGCTAAGTGCGTTCCACAGTGCACATAAACTACAACATCTACCTGCTTCAATGAAAACTTACCATCACAAAACTGTATCCAATCCACAAACCTTCCCAACCATTGGGACAGTCGGGAATTGTTGACGCCTGACTGTGTACGGCAATCACGTTGGCAGGAGCTTCGCATACGACACATCTATGAATGCATTACAATGGTAAAAAATGAAATACGACGATTGTAAATATTACTCTGCAACAATTATGTAATAACGATGATAATTTTTACCTAGAAATATATTTTTGAATATCGCTTTCTTCGACTGGCATCATCGGTAACGGTGCATTGGTGCTGAGCCAATACGACTTGTCGTTTCTACTGGCATAGTTGCATACGTTGTTAAAGTCACAGAACAAAAATGGCATGGTGGAGAACTTCCGGATACAAGAACCGGCGAATCCTGAAAACAACCAAATTTGTATATTGATATTTTTGATTGTATATTATAATTATGAAGTAGGAATACTCTAATTATGTATTTAGAATTTATTTAATACAAAGAAGACACATACCTATGGCATGTTATGCACCTATTATAGGTATAATATATGTATAGACAGGGGTGTATTGGTAGTTTGGTACGTATACGCGGGTAACGCCGTATACCCGTCAGCCGATTTTCGATTCAATGTAAATGATCAGTAATATAGTTTGCAATGATTTAACAATCATTAGAGTAACTCATTACCATCACAAAATTAAGACAATTAGTTAATTAATCAACCAACCAACCATGGACCGAATATTTCTAATACAATTTATTCTGGGCCTGGTATATTTAAATGTATGTAGTTTGTATAAACTTCTAATTTAGTTCAAATAATACAGGTCCTTTCATACTACCTATACCTACTAGATTAACTATAGGATAAATTAAAGTACTTAACAGAACGATACTCAATTAACCAAGACCATGTAATGGTGAACAGGATGCGCTATTCCGAATGTCACTACATTCTAAGAATCTTTTTTTTAACAAAAATAGTTTTATACCAAGTATCTTGGAATTGCGAAACTACCAATTGTTCACAGTTACCTATAAGAAAATCATTATCCATGCTAAAGTGCTTTAAAAAGTTCAATTATTTAACTATCCTAATTTTTAATAATCCATTGAAAAATACACAAAAACCTAAGCTTTAATAATGCACAGAAAAAATTATTTAATCCAACAAAAACATCTACCTACACTCCAGCATAGATAATATTTACTTCTATTTTTCTAAGACAATTAGGTGATCTTAGTACATCACAAAAGTATTCTCTCGAGCAAACCCTATTTTCACTGGGAATTATGGTCTTTACCGATAGTCCGTATATTATTTCTATCACAGGATAACGGAAAATACAATACTATTATTGAATGGTACTATAAAATAATAACAATGATTATTTTCAAATAAATATAAAAAATTACCTAAATCTTGATTATGGGATTTTTCATTGCCTTCAATGTATAACAAACTAAATCCATCCCAGAGTTGTGAGTGGTTTGGTTCGCATTGAGGTATTGAAGAACTTTGACTATGTTTTACCAACAAAATGCCTGTTGAATAATTTGGTTCTGATTCACAAGATCTACCAGGAGGTCCATCGTTACCTCGTAGACCCGGTGGTCCCTGAATACACATTAATAAGTTAAGTATAGTTTAAGTAATATACAATATATATTATATATTCATGTATAATACATTAGTAAGATTTTTATTTGATGTTAAGTGTCGCCATTTAGCTTTAAGTTTCTAACTATTTATGCACTTTTTAAATTAATTTTTAAAAAACAATCATAAGGTTTGATTGTAATCAAATTCTATAGATTCCTCTTCAATACCAATGGTATAGGTATTTAAGATGAATTAAAAATACTTTTTAAAAGCTAATAAATGTGTTATTGTATTAATTAATGTATTTCATATTAATTAATATGTGATTGTACAAAAAATTGATTAATTTAATGATTCACCAATTAATGATAAACCTATCATGGATAACTTTTTCACTAAATATTAAATATTTAAATATTAAGTTATTGTTTATTCAATCCAGCAATCCAGTCTACTATATACCTAGAAATCTATACATTTTAATAAATGCAAATTTGTATTATTTTTGTTTTTTCGTAAGTTACAAGTTAATAAAGTTTCTGCATAACCATATACTATTTATACATCAAAACTATATCGAATTGAATAATATTTTTATTTTAATGTTTTGCCACATACGAATAGGTGCATTAGTTTAATTCATGTAAAATACCATGTATGTTTTGTAATTACATAGTGTAAAAGCAATTCATATACCTAATAACTATTGTTAATTATAGCATAACCCACTTGTAAGCCTGGAAGCCCTTCTACTCCAGGTTCACCCTTTTCACCTTCCGAACCAGGAGGACCAACTGGACCATTCAAACCAGGAACACCTACATATTGAAATAAAAATAAAATATAAGTTATTCAGACAATTTTAAAAGGTATTGACTCTTACCAATATTTCCTTTTAATCCTTCTAAACCAGGAAGGCCATCAATACCTCGATCTCCCTTTTCACCCGGCCAACCAACAGGTCCTAAAATAAAAATCATAAATTTTGATGAATATATCAGCTTATTTAACAACATAATTATAAGTTAAAATTGTTTATAAATATATTGGGACTTAATTACTTTAAAATAGCATAATTATATTAAATGTATGTAAGATATTCAAAATTTAAAATACCAGGTAATCCACGTTCTCCTTTAGATCCAGGTGGAGGTGCTAAACCTGGATCACCTTTATCACCTTTGATTCCAGAGATTCCAGGCATACCTTAACACAAATAAAAATAATATGTTTAAGAGTTTTTATCATGTTTTAATAATCATTATTTACGACATTGTTGCTAAAAATTATTCATTAATACTATGTCAATTTTTGTTGTTCTATGATTAAAATCTAACTAAGTATTAATTCTTTAGTTTTTAATTTGTGGAACAAACCTATTTTCCCTGGAACCCCAGTCAATCCTCTGTCGCCTGGTAAACCTTGTACACCTTGTATTCCTTCAAGTCCTTAAACATGCAAACATTTATACCACTTTACTAATGTAAAAATATAATAAAACAATATATTAAACATAAAGGATAGCGGTAGCTGGTAGAGAATATTAAATGGCCACAGAAACAGTCAAGGATCCATCGGAATCATTGCATTGTTCCTATTCATTCATTTGTATTATATTTAAAATAAGTTCAAATATAATTTTTTGTTTACCTGGATAACCTCTATCTCCCTTATCGCCTTTAGATCCAGGGTAACCTGGTTCTCCTAAAATTAAAAAAATTAACTCATTTTAAACTAAAATTAAATCAATTGTTATATTGATAGTTCTACATGAATATGTTTCTACACATATAAAGATTAAATTTAAAATAATGTAAAATAATTACCTGAAAATCCTACATCTCCCTTATCCCCCTTTTCACCGAAAGGTGCAGGGTTTCCTGGTTCTCCTTTGAATCCTATAATTAAATAACATTTTTATTAATAATTATTTTTGGTTTAGCATCTATAAATACCTATTTTAAGCCATTCGCATTATAATTAATTTAGTTGTTTCATAAAAATTGAATTATTAATTAATAATTATAGTACCCATTAATCCTGGAGGACCATCCTTGCCTGGAATACCTGGAAAACCATCTGATCCTGGAGGTCCAGGGAAACCTGAAAAATATAGTGTTATAATGATGATAATTTAAGATAAACAAGAAACAATTTTAATTTATGAATGGACTTTTTTGATGTCAAGATTCCAGATTTTCAGATTTTCAGATTTTATGAAATAAAATATGATAATATTTACCGAACTTGATAAGTAAGCACATACAAAATTAAACTAGGTATTTAAAATAAAATAGTAAATAAAATATTGTAATTATACTTTTTTTATAAAAAATAATAATAATAAACAAAATGCAAAAAATAAGGTTTGAAAATTTTATTCAGTTACATCATAAAATGTATTATTTTACCTGGTGGTCCAATTGCTCCAACATCACCTGGTGAGCCGGGGAACTGGAAATATTAAAAATTGTATTAAATTACAAACAAAAAATGTTAAAACTTATCAAATTGATAATAATTAAAAGTTAATAATTGTTAACTAATCCCAAACTGAAAGTTGGAGATAATTTTAAAATAAACTAGTACATTAAAATAAGTAATAACAATAGTACATACACCGAATGGTCCTACGGAACCAGGTAATCCTGGTAATCCTGGTAGTCCTTTGTCCCCTGAAATAATAATATATAATAACTATTAGTGTTATTGTTCATCATTTCTAAATAAATATTTATATATTTATCCACGATTATATCATTATAAAGTATAAGCCTTTTAGATATTGGTGTTGACATACATATATAGAAATAGATGGAAAATTTGTCTCAAGGGATGGGATGCATGGTCGTGGAAAACAAATTTAGAGAAATAGCTTGAGTTTTCTCATAAGAGTAAGAGAGATGGTACTGTTCAGAGGACAGCCAGTACAATGCAGTGCTCAATCCTTGTAACAAGCTCCTCTACTTTACACTCATTATCATGCTTAATATTCTGTACTCTATACTCTACCTATAGGCTATAACTANTATACGTAATATGCAAAAACATGCATTTTTATGGAAAATATGCACTTGTACCCAAAATATGCAAAAATATGCAAAATAAAAATTTGTAACATTATTTGTTTAACTATGATTGATGAAAATCCATTTACTACATGTAATAGCTTATAAAAATATGAATATGCATAATATGCTAAATCCGGTCTTTAGCTATAACTCTATGCTGATACAAATACTACCTATTGTCTAATAAACATATAAGCTGAATGATATCATTACTAATTAGTATTGATTACTATTACTACCTACCAACCAAAATGTTTTATTTTTAACAAAATATTATTAATATGTCATGCTCATACAAGCAATTCGTTTTTACAAGTACCTATTTAAGTAATTATATCTACTATAAATATATAATTTTGTATATAATATTTAGTATTTATTTTAAGATTTAAAGACCCATTTTCCATTCAAACAGTACCAGTAAAATATGTAGATTGATCTCATAACACAATATGAATTTTTAAACCAAGTTAATTACCCTTGTTGTGTCTTCTATAGATCCTACTAAATTTGTTTACCAAAATTTGACTTTAAAATTCAAAAATATTTTTTAATTTTTGTATATTTAATAGTAATAGTAACGCCTCTACACTACAGATAATTAAATGCAAAACATTTTTACATTTAAAATTTCATTATCAATATATCATGTAAAAACAGTGCCTAATGTATTATTCCTTCATATTTTTCAATTGTTTGTAATTTGTATAATATTGATATTATTAAAGTTTCTACAAAATGTTTATAATTATTTGGTTTGATTAGGAACCAAATTAAAATAAACAACATTTTTAAATGCTTTACCTTTTTCTCCTGATAAACCAGGTAGTCCATCTCTGCCATGTTTACCCAATAATCCTAAACAAAAAAATGAAAAAATATTATTACATTTTTACAGTAGATTAAAAGTCTATAGTTAATAAAAATTAATAACATTAGAATTTAATCTAAACATTTATAAAACATTTTATGTAATATGTTGTTGTTATGGCTATAGTCTATGTAATTAGTATTATCTTACCTGGTAATCCCTTTTCTCCTTTGACTGTTGTTCCAGGGATGCCTGGCAAACCTTGGGGACCAACATTACCTAAAACACAAGAGAAACATGGAAGAATGTAATAATATATTTTTTTGTTAACAAATTGACATTTGTTATCATAATATACCTTTTTCGCCTCTTGGGCCAGAGGGACCTGGATAACCAGTTGCACCTGGTAATCCCATGTCACCCTTTTCTCCTTCAATACCAGGTGGCCCACTCGGTCCTAAACAGTAAAATAATTCACATTATTTATGTAAAATTAAAAGAATACTTTATTTAGTTAAAATATTAAAACAAAAATCGTAAAAGTAGATCTTTATTTATTAATTCCTGCACTTTTAGGATAAAAAGTATTCTTACCAACGGGTCCTATTAAACCAGGTATTCCTGGAAAACCTGGAGGCCCTGGTTCACCTTTATCTCCTTTTATATCAACTGCAGGACCTGTTAATCCTCGGTCACCTAAAATGTATCACACAAAATTAAAATTAAAGATGAATTATATTAACCCATTTTATGGTACTTTAAATTAAAAATCGGACAATATATTACCTTTATCGCCCATGGCTCCTTTTAATCCAGTTGGGCCAATTAATCCTAGATAAATAAATCAAATAATTAATATTTGCAATATCGATTATATTTAATGATATCAATTTTATAAATAAACGTAAAAATGCCACTAATGAGCTTATTTATCATACCAATCAAGCCTATTAAAATCAAATTCAAAATCAAATATTTTTATTGTGCATTGTTAAATCCTAAAAAGTTAGGTAGCACAATTAGCATGTTAAGTTGATTTGTCTTAATTTTTATAACATTTCATTTTCAATTAATATAAATGTTTGTTCATAATTAAAATATTAACATAATCTAAAATCTGATACCTGGTAATCCTCTTTCTCCTTTCTCTCCGTCTAAACCTGGTATTCCAGGGTACCCAATATCACCCTTTTCACCTTCTTGTCCAGGAATTCCTGGGTAACTAAAAACCATAAATATATATATTTTTTAAAAGGAATAATTTATTATAGAGCTATAAAGACTAAATTAATTTATTCATATAATATATTTTTACTGTACCCTGCATTGCCTTTCATTCCATCTAAAGCATCCATTCCCGGAGGTCCTGGTGTTCCTGGGACTCCTCGAGGTCCCTTTCAAAAACAAATAATTCAAGTGTCAAGGTTAGGTCAGGTTAGGCTGTCAATAATTATTCTACTTAATCAATAAATAAATATTCTTATAACAATATATTCTTCGAATATAATGATTATATTATTATTATATTATATTATATTATATACATGTATAACATTTTGTTTAGTTTATGATCATTTCAAATTATTATCTTATACAATTATAAACATCATAGTAGTCCACACTTACAGTGTCACCTTTCATTCCTGGAACACCAGCAACTCCAGCAACTCCTTTTTCACCATCATTTCCAGGTCGTCCGTCATATGCAGGCGTTCCGGGTTCTCCCTGAAAGATACGTTATATAACATCAAGTTTTATTATTAAATTATGTAATAATGAAATAACGAGGATAAAATGTGATTCTTAAAAATTAGGCTAGTATATCATGAATATATTTAAGTTATTAACAGAACACATATTCTGACTAACAAAATGACACAACTACAGTACAAATTAAAAATATACATTCATTTAATATTTATAATATCTACTTTCTATCAAATTCAAAATTTAAATAATATAAATTTAAAAAAAAAATGAACACAAAATAGAATTGGAAATATGTTTTAACACGGCTATAAAGCTATTTAGCATCCTTAATTCTTTTTTTTTTAAATATAATTTCTATCTATACAACAATTTAATACAATAAGTAATTTTGATAATATTTACATAGCGAGATTGACAGATGGGGGAGGGCATTCAGTAGTGCCACCCGAAAAATTAGATAAGAAGATCTCTAGGTCAGGAGCGTTTAAGACGTCTCTAGGGGTTATCGGGGGTTGTTAGAGAAGATAGGCGTTTGATTAATGGATTGTTGTGTTGGATTAACTTGGAGTGAAAGGAGACGTAGAAGGACTTTGTTAGTTGTGGGAGCGACGGAATGTTTAGATCTTTGTGGAGATTATTATTTGTGATGAACCATGAAGCAGAGACAATTTGCCACAGACAGATAGACTGGTATGCCTGAATTGTTCTCGTATTGGACGGTTTGGCAGAGCCCTAAATCTGGATGCTATAGGACGAAACAGGTCTGAAGATAGCTTCGTATATTAGTAGCTTATTATTTATTGTTGTCTTAGATCTAAAAAGTGGGCGGAGTAAATGGAGTCTGGAGTTGACTGCTTTTCTTTTGTTTTTAAGGGGTTTGGCCCATGTTAGGCATCTGTCAAAGGTTAAACTTAGGTATTTTACTGTCGGGGTGATTGGGATTTGGTTATTATTGGACGAAATAGAGGGGCAGTCACCTGGTCTAAGAGAGAACACGATAAAGGATGATTTGACTTCATTGACTTTGATCTTCCAAAGGATGATACCATAATTGAATCGAGTTAAGATGATTTTGTAGTCGAAGAGATACTACCCGAGGGCTATTGTTGGAAGCCAGGATTATCGTGTCGTCTGCGTAAGTACTCAGTGTTGTATGTGGAGAGGCCGGGGTGTCGTCTGCGAATATAGAGTATAGGAAGGGACCTATGTCACTTCCTTGAGGGACTCTAGGTTATATTTGAAAAGTTGACGAGTAGCTGTTGTTAACGCGAACACAGAATGAGCGATTTTCGAGGTATGATTTTAAAAGAAGGTATTAAGTGGCAGGGAGGAATTGTTTGAGTTTGAAGAGAAGTCCTTCGTGCCACACCTTGTCGAAGCCCTCAACCACGTCAATGAGTAAAGCCGCATAGTAAAGTTTTGATTTAGTCGACAGTGTGGTTTAGTTGGTGGATGGTGGAGATGAATCCAAATTGGTGGTTTGGGATGATGTTGGATTTGTCCGATAGTGTAAGTAGCCTTTTGAGGAGTATTTTTTCAAAAATTTTAGAGGGGGGAGGAGTGAGATTGGTCTATGGGAAGATGGTATATCAGGCGGTTTGTCCGCTTTTGGAATTAGGATTATGTTTGAATATTTCCAGACTGTAGGAAAGTAGCATAAACGAAACATAGAGTTGAAAATTATTACTAGTAGAATGATAGATTTATCAGGGAGGTGTTTGACAACTAAATTGGTTATTAGGTCGTGCCTAGGGGCTCTTTTGGTTGGGAGTTTACGGATGATGTATTGAATTTCACCCGGGCTAGTATGTTTTGCAGGGAGGGCCATAGCAAGAGCGGATTCAAGAAATCTAGTAATATTTAGAGTATGAGTTATGTGTGAGATGATATTATGTGATATAAAACGTTAGCTAAGTGTTTGGTGAAAATGTTGGCTTTATCGGAGTCGGAGGTGGCAATAGTTGTTAGGCACACGGAGTGGGGGATAATAGTTTGTGATGGATTAATTTTTAGTGGCCTTCCATAAGGACGACTCTTTGGTTGAGAAATATTGGTTATAATTTTGACAACTTTCGTTATTGAGTGTTAGAATAGCTTTGTTTAGTTTATTTTTCAGGTAATTAAATGTTGCTTGGTCCGATGGGTATTTGAATCTATGCCATTGGGTTCTGGCTCTACGTTTATCAGTAATTTAGAGCATGATATGGGCAGGAATATTAGTATTATTCCGGAGTGGATGGTGGCTGCTTGAGGCAGCGGAGGCAGGATTTTGAATAGTGGAAGTTAAGGAAAGAATAGCACTGCTAATTTCAGAGGTAGTTTTTAAAGAGGGTTTAATGTTTATGTGGTCGGTTACTAATTTTTTGAATTTAAGCTGTTTTACTCTGCCAGAAGTGAGGGAAGGTTTAATTTGTTTGTGGCCCAGGCACCCTCCTCAAGATAAATTGGGGTGTGGTCAGAGGAGAGATCATTTAAGTTTGATATGGATGAGTGTAAGTGGTTTGGAATTTTGGAAACGAATACATCAGGGATATCAGGAAGTCTGATAAGATCAATGTGTAGGAGAAGGGGGAGAGATTGCTGAGTAGTTCATAGAGTCTAAGACAGATTTAAGTGCACGGCCTCTGGTATTAGTGGAGCAGTTTCCCCAGTTTGGGTGTTTAGAGTTGAAATCCCCTCCAACTATGAATTTTTGACCTAAGGTGGAAAAAAAGGTTTGAAAATCGACAGACGTAATTTTTGGTCCAGGGGGACAGTAGATTGCGGAAACGGTAATGGTAGTAGTATTGTCAAAGTCGACTTGAATTTTAGTGGCTTTTAAGTAGGGTTCAGAGTGTGGGGCTAATGGATGATGGGATAAATTGTTTTTAATGTAAATAGCGGTACCAGCATGAGCAGTACCGTCCGGATTGCAAGTATGATAAACATTATATCCAAAAATGTTTGAGTGAGATGAAGGGGTGAAGTGCGCGCGTTTTGGAGATAAGGGCAATGCCAATATTTTTAGCTTCGAGTAAACATCCTTAATTAAAAATAATAATTCATTGTACTCAAAAAATTATACTTATTAGAATTAGCTTTGAAAAATATATGTTTAGTATATTTTCTTAAAAAGTTAAAGTATTTGAAATTGTATTAATTTTTCTTACATATATATTCTACCTAAAAAAGTTACCCACTAAAAATCACTTAATTATATTTAATAGTATGGTAATAAACTGTAAATATTGTAGATATTAGATGATAAATAATATATAATATTAAACCCATTATATAAAATATACCTTTTGTCCTGACCATCCTTGTAATCCAATACCTGGGAATCCAATGTCTCCTTTCATTCCAGGTAAACCTAAAAATTAAATATATTATAAAATAACTACCATCAAATTCACAAATTTAATACTTAGTGAATAATGAAATAAATGTTATATTCTAATATGGTAGGTAGATCGAAATTTTACGTTTGCTTATGTATTTGTATTCTGTTAAATATAATAGAATACATTTATAATGAGTCTTACAAATATATGTTATATAGGATTAAAATATGATGTATTTAAATTATAAAATAATCATAATAATATTATAAAGACAAATTTGGTGTTGGTTAGTTAAAAGGAAGAAATTTGAGAGGAACTTTTGAAATTAAAATGGAATTCCATATTTTTCATTTATAATTCATAATTTTTAATATAATTTATTTATGGATCGATTACACCATTATGTATCAATATTCGAAAGAGCAAAAGACATTTGAGTTTTGATTTGTATGATTTAAAATATTGACAGTGTACATAATATAGTATCATATATAGGTACTCCACATGCAAATAAAAGGCACATGGCACATACTAATTACCCATTATTTGATAGTGAAAGTATTCTTGATAGATACATATTTATTACATCAAAGTTAAACCTATATTTAAAATACAATTTTGAAATAAATTCATATTTGATGTGGGTTGGTAGGAATTTAACATAAGATAATTAAATCTGATTTTGAAACAGCATTGAATTTTTCTATTTAAAGAATATTTCTTCTGAAAACACACATCAATATTAAATATTATATTGTACCTACATTGAATTAGTATTTATTTCAATCTTTGACTACCTAGATATTTATTTGTTTTATTCACATCATAATATCTATAAATGTTAAACAAATTCAAATAAACATAGGTCACAGTTATAATAACCCTTTTAATAAATAATAACTGTTCTGATTCTTAATTTTTTGTTTTGAATATTGCCTACTAAATTAGGATAGTTTAACTATAGGTACATCGAATTACTTTAAGTATGGGTATTACAATTTGGTGGAGCATGATTGTGTATGTTACTGAAATAACACAGAATGAGTTTTTGTAAGCTACAATAAATATTAAATATTTCAATAATTCGAATCAAAGATGAAATGCTATAAAAATGATAACGGTCTACTGGTTCTAACTGTGTACTACAATTTGGCATAGAATGAAAAACTTACATGTCCTAACCAACAAATACCTAGATATCAATATATGTTTTTATATAAAAAACTTTTAGGGGGTCACATTGGACTCCAATTTTAAAAGCATTAATTTTCATAAGTTATAATAAATGTTTATGCATCACTAAATTTTTAGTATTTTAATGACACACATAGTTTGTATTTAAATTAATTTAGGCATTAATGTAATTTAGGTATCGTTATGTTCTTGATAACTACATACATTCAATATACTTCAATTAATTGCTCATTTGTGAGCTGAGTAAAGTAGCACAAATACGAAAATTTTTTAGTATATCGATGAACATAAACGTCCAGATAAAACCAGCGAGTTGTCAAGTGTATCAGACTATATTTTAGTAAACTTTGTTTTCAACATATCCTAACTAAGTTTAAAGGGTTTTGAACTAGTAAAAATTCTAAACATCGGTGGGCACTGAACAAAAAAACCCACTTAAAATCGAGAGCAACATTTCAATTAGATATTGAGTGTTACTAAATATTGTGGCAGTGGATACACTGTATGTAATATGTGACATAAAATTAAACAAAATTGTATCATGATACATCTATACTACAATATTTGGGTTGAAAATTGGTCACTCAAAATATCAATAAAGCATTTAGGTAGGTAGTTGTTTTCAAAATTTATTTACCATCCATTCCTGGTTGTCCTTGTGCTCCTCTGAGACCGGATTCACCAGGCTCTCCTTTCTGTCCCTTTTCTGATACTGGACCAGGCTCTCCTTTTAAACCCTATGGTGTGTTAACAATCAACATAAAATTGAACAATATAAATATATAATTTATCATATTTTCCATTATAGGAAAATTAATTTTATTTATTAATTAATTTATAAGTTACACTGGATTCTAGAACTTTTAGGAAAATGTCTAGTTTTAGCATTTAAATTTGGTAAGTATATAATATATACCTATGTCCTACAATGGTTGTTTTCAGTAACAATAAAAAACATCATAATTTACCTGTAATCCTAAGGGACCTCGGTCACCCATAGGACCTGGCAAACCACGTAATCCAGTTTCACCTGGGGGCCCGGGGAAACCTATATCACCTTTTTCACCTGAAATTCACAATTATAATGATTAAATAATATAAATATTACAATTTACAATACACAACAAAATTAGAAAAAATGTACGTTTTTAATTTATATTTTTATCTTATAAGAACTTAAAATATTTTTTTTTATTCAAGAAATTCAATAGATTCTATAGATGTTTATATATTTAATAAATTCTACTTAAAACGGAACTTAAAATAATAACAAGCATATTAAACAAAATATAATAATAACAAAATATTTTTTTTTTGAAATATTTAATATTATATTAAAACATTTTAAAAGTATTTTAATACGGAATAGTTCATTCTAAAATGGAAACCTACCTCTATATCCTTGTGGCCCTGGCAAACCATCTTCTCCTGGTGGTCCACTGATCCCAGGTAAGCCAGTATCTCCTTTATCACCCTTCTCTCCTACAAATTTAAATTAAATTTTATATTAAATTTCAATTACTTGAGTTACAAATTAAAATATAACCATAATATAATTAAGTACAACATGTTATAAAATATAAAACTCTATAATCAGTTACACATATATTACCTGGCATGCCATCGATTCCAGGTTTTCCAAATGCTCCTATAAAAAAAAGTGAGTATAGTAAATTAATTGATTTTACAATGATTTGTTCTCTTTTCCGTCTATCGTCAACTTTATGAAGTGCCGATTTTGCAGTGAATCTAGTTGGTGCATAAGAGAGGTAAAAATTAAAATTGCAACTAGTTTTTAAAAGTGTAGAGAAAAAAAAAACAATTAATAGATTTTATTTGTTTGGTCTAACTCTAAGACTTATAATAATAGATACTTCAAATTGTTACCTGATGATCATATTCCATACATGGTGAAAGTTTCAAAATTAACATTTTAACAATTTTTGGGATATTTATATCCATGAGAAATTTTTGAATTTTATAAAAAAATTTACCTTGTTGATTAAAAAAATGTTGCAAATGGTAAAAAGGCTTAAAAACTTAAAGCAACGTTTTTCATAACTTTATTTCATAGCAGTTCAAAAATATTAAAGATACATAGGCACGATTTATCATTGAATTCAAATTTAACACATCCATTACAAAAACATACTCGACAACTGCAACTGTACAGTTGAGCGGCATCGACTTATCCTCTTTTTTTTTTATATAAAACTGTGAACGTTTACTGTCAAGATCTGAAGACAATAAAAATTTATTATCAGGTATAAAAAAAACTAACATATGAAACAGGTAATTATCGATCAAACCTAATTTTCCGCTTAATCGTTTATACTCATTTTTCTCAAATACGATTGCAATGTTCCAAAAATAACCAGAAGTACTTACTAATAGAATAATACATAAATATCCATTATTATAACCGATTTTGTTTCCGATATAGATAGTTACACGAATTCTATATTTGATTACCTAAACTCTAAGACATTTAAGCCATCTTGGGTTGATTTTATAAGTGTAATAATATGTAGGTAACAGCATTGAATAAATAATAATAGGTATGCCTACCTAACATTGATAATAACAGCAAATCAATTGGAATATAAATGAGAATATATCATTTTATTTACCTGGCATTCCTCTGAATCCTGTAAACCCTTTAGGCCCTTCCGGACCGGTTGGTCCAGTATCACCTAAAATTAAATTAATTTTATTATAGGTTAAAAAATGAATAACAAGATAAATTATTATTAATGGGTACTTAAACAAAAGTATCTTCATCCATATTATAATAAAGTTTCATAGTTCATAAATAATTTTACCTTTTGGCCCAGGGAATCCTTGCAGTCCTTGTCTACCTGGTTCACCAGGTAATCCAGTTTCACCTAGCAAACAAAAATGATATTTATGATCAACTATAATGAATTACGGAAAACAAATATAACTATGATTAGGTTAGAATTTGTTAGTTATACATTTATTATCGTGTTATGAAATGTTGCATCCTTCATTCAATAAATTGAACCCTATTCTTGAATACCAATTTTAAATATTAATCTATAATATAATGGTATTTATGTGTATCACCGGTTTACTATTGTTTAGTTTTTACTACCTACCCATTTTAAAATTTTAAAATTAGTATAGTAGATATTATTATTATTACAATTATTATTATTATTATTATTATTATTATTATTATTATTAGTATTATTATGATTATTTGACACCAGTATTCTAGAGGTTATGTCATTTTTTTTTTTTTTAGTGCAAGTTGTTTTTATTTTGCAGTAAATATAAGAATATTATAATGAAATTAACTGTATTTAAAGTGATTATTATAATAAAAACATATTTCTTTCATCAGAAGTGGCATACAATCGAATATTAATTACGAATGGTGAGATGAATACGGATGTAAATGGCGACAACGGGACGCAGTGCACAACGGAAGAGTTGAATTGTGTGACCCTCGGACAAGACAATGATAAGGCAGACATGATGCACACATTACTGAAGCATATGTATGTTGGCACCGAAAGAGGTATACGTCCCATCTGACTTTTCAAAGACATTACCAACGTTTAATAGAATGTGTAAACATCACGAAGCTACAGATTGGTTGAGTACGTGGTTAGGTTAGGTTAATCGAAGCACTCAATTGAAAAATGTTAATGTGGGCAGTCGATGGAAGGTACTAACATACAACTCAGGCACAGAGTAAAAAATAAGGTATTTAAGACAATTTCTACAGGAAGGTACGACTATGTTAGGAGCTAGAATTAAATTTGTTTAATACGAAAGAAAAGCTTTTAGACAGCATTCAGTCGAATGAATTATTTCAACATTTTTTGAGCAGTACTCATAACAACGAAGATGAGTTATTATTCTACACCATGGACTACATGCGAATAGCAGAATATAGAAATAGTTGGTTTCAAAATAAAGCATTTTCATCCGGTTAAAATGAAAAGCAGTGGCCCACAGGAGAAAGTCCTAAATACAAAACGGAAAGTAGGAGTGCTGCTAATCAAAAAGTTGTTGGGGCATCTACAAGTCGAATATGTTTCAACTGTGGATCCAGAACCACAGATCAGAAAATTAAGAATGACAAGAATGATGAATCTTAACTATAGGACGAGCTGCAACATGCTGGATCACCAGAAGAAATTATATTGTTTTAACCAGCATACTATGTAATGGTAAGTATACAATTGTGTAAAGAGAATGTTACTGTTAGGTAATGCGTTAATAGATAGCGGTAGTTGTTATTCATAGATTAGGTCTCTTATTGTTAAGACTAATGATAGACAAATATTTAATATTGATATTTTCATTTCGGGCATTAATAGATCTCAATTTATAAAAGAAAGCAAATCTGAATTTCGGTCTCCTATAGTATTAGTCGAAAAAAACGATAGAACATATCGAATGAGTGGATTTGAGAGAGTAAAATAAAAGAATAGTGAAGGAGCATTATCCGATATCAAATGTAGATGATTTATTGGATAATTTAAGAGGGAAGGTATTATTCATAAAGTTAGATTTAAAGAATGCATATTTTCATGTTTGAGTGTCAAAACAGTCATCCAAG
Source organism: Myzus persicae (assembly GCF_001856785.1). Classification (NCBI taxonomy): domain Eukaryota; kingdom Metazoa; phylum Arthropoda; class Insecta; order Hemiptera; family Aphididae; genus Myzus; species Myzus persicae. The sequence goes on from NW_019103878.1 coordinate 257,177, forward strand.
TATCTTTCATTCTCAATTTTTTTAGGACAGTATAAGTATGTTTGATTACCTCTTGGTTCCTGTAATAGCCTAATAGTTATTGATTCGCGGGTCTTTGAATTGTTAAAAATTAAGTTGGTACAAATGATAATTCCGGCATTATATTTCCCTTCAGCTGAAACCGAACAGCATTGTGATGGTATTGCTTTGGGTTATGGGATAATCCTTTTGGAAAAACAGAAAGATCGTCTTATGCATCTTGTGTTTTATCATAGCAATAGAACCACTGAGATAGAAGTTATATATCATAGTTAGGAATTGAAGTGTTTAAGCATTATTATATGTAGTGAAGCGGTTTCATGTTTATCTCTATGGGATTAGTTTCAAAGTGTTCATTTATTATGAAAGTTTCAAGTTTACCATGAACAAGAAAGATATGAACCCGTGTATTACAATATGGGCGTTTTTATTTCAGAATTATGGTTTTAGTATTGAACATCGTGCCGGTAGTAGAATGAAACATGTTGATATTTTAAGCAGAAATACCAATATATTAATATTAACTGAAAATACTTTTGAGCAAACTTTATCATCAAACAAATCTAGGATAAGGAGATAGATAAATCAAAAGAACGGTTGAATAAGTCAAAGAATAAATATTGTGAAATGAGAAATGTTCTAGTCATAGAAAGAAAGTACAATGAGCTATTATTTTATGTTCCAGGAAGCATGCAAGTTAGTGTGATAAGGTCTGTGCATGATAAATATGGTTACTTGGGAGTGGAAAAGACAAGTAACATACCAGAAAGAAAAATAAATAATTTTTGGTTATCATTGACGCATTTACAACTTTTGTTATATTATACCCATGCAAGACAACTAACATAGCAGAGGTAATTAAACACATGAATGACTATTTTTAGATGATGTTACAGTACGACAAGACGGGAAGTGTCAGACAGAAGGTCAGCTTTTACATCCAATGTGTTCAAAGAATTTCTACCCCAGAAAAAGTTAGATTTAGTACTAGTTTCAACAGCAACACCTCGGGAAAATGGATAAGCAGAAAGAGTTAACCGGTGTATAACTGAAATTATGGAAAAATAGACTTAGGCATTAAATAAGTGCGGATCAGTAGTGGATGAAGTTGAGCGTGAATTGAATAATGTCATGTGTATCGAAAGGTGAAGCCATATCTAAATTATTGTCTGAAGAACATAAAGGTGATACAATGGAGAATGAGTTCATAAAACTATTGTTGAAAATTGACAAGGAAACGAATTTAGAAGAAATAAGGAGAGAGGCTGAAGATTATATATAAAAGAATCAATCTTATAATAAAAAATAGGGGGACGAGGTGACCGAGTGGTCTGACTCTTCCGCTGCGACGCAGCCGGTCGCGGTTCGATCCTCGGCCACCGGGCGGCATTTTTCTCCGGACAAGTCGCGGTGACCGGAGAGCAATTCGAAATTCTGCCAAAACAAACACACACGTGTTCCCCCTACCGTTCCAAAAACCTACAAACCATCAATACAAAAAAAACCTACAGTACCTACGAATAGCTAATGGCCACAGTTGCCGGGCTCAGGATCAATTAAAAAAAAAAAATAAAAAAAAAAAAAATAAAAAATACTATTATCAAAAACATAAAAACCTTACTTTGTATAAAAAAGGAAATTTTGTTATGATTATAAATATAGATGTAAGTATTGGTTTAAATAAAATAATTAATACCCAAGTTTGAGAGTCCATAAATAATGTAAAAAGTGTTACCAAATGACAGATTTATAGTCAAAGACATTGAGGGTTTTGAGCACACTCAAGTGCCTTACGAAGGGGTTATTTTTTCAGGCAATATGAGACATTGGGTTAGGAGTGAAGTGAAATGTTTATTTACTATGCACTAACGATAATGTACTTTGTTTCATTTTTTTTTTTGTTATTAACATTTTATATGATGTATTATTATGGTATTGTTATGATATTGTTTTTTTTTTTTTTTGATGTTATGTTGATGTTTTGAGCCAGTTATATCATGTATAAATCCCACTGACTGGTGTCCCATGGAATTCCCATGGAATCCCATGTTCTTTTTTATTGTTGTGGAAGTGGAGTGAACGTCGTATTTTGCCGGAAACATAAGAATGTTATAATGAAAGTAATTGTATTGAAAGTGATTATTACAATAAAGACATATTTCTTACAAACATTAGCATTATGTTGGTTGGTTTGTTGATTAATATTTGTGATGAATGGGTAAATAATATATAGGTACAAAATATAACATAAATGGCACTCAAAAATTGTTTACATGAGTATTCAAAAACTTGGCAGGTATGTAAAAAAAAGCACGAGTTGCTTTGTCCTAGATATCATGTTAACACAATGAATCAAGCTTATAAGTTACTTGTAAATGTTCGATTGTGAAAATGTTATTATTAAGCAAGGTAGTTATTATAAACAATGATGGTTTGTATTTTTGAGTAAAAATTTATTTAAACTATTACCTTTTGGACCGTCTAAGCCAGGTAGACCATCATTACCAGGGGGTCCACTTGGTCCAACCGGGCCTGTTGGATGAAAATTCAAAAGATTTTATTATAAAAGGTTTTTAATGTATTATTTACATTTTAAGTACTCACCGGGTTCACCCTTAGTTCCAGCCTGTCCAGTTAATCCTTCTAAGCCAGGTTCACCTAAGTAGAAACACATCATTATATAAATATCATCAATAACAAATTTAAAAATACGATGCAAATGCCCAAATTATCATATTAAAATTCAAAATCTTTTACGATATTACCTTGACTTCCTTTTTCACCAGGTGATCCAGGAGTTCCTAAAATTTATATAAAAAAACTGCCTTTATATATTCTATTCAATTTAATATACTGTATTCAGATGTTTGAACCATCTTTAACATACCCGGTTCACCAGACAGTCCTGGTCTTCCAAACGGCCCTTGAAGACCTGATCAAAGTTAAATAATATATTATAATAATTGATATGATATCGTTGAAAACAGTGAATAAATTATTTTTTTTAAATAGTATTTATGATATTAACTATTATAGTTACCTCTCTCGCCCTTTTCACCTGGAAGACCTTCTGAACCTTTTGGTCCAACAATAGGTATACCTGGTTCGCCTTTGACACCTAGAAACAATTTAAATCATACAGAGTTCATTGTTTGCGTATTATT
>NW_019103878.1:921854-930775 GCF_001856785.1 Myzus persicae
AAAAAAAAAAATAAAATAAAAAAAAAAACACACATCATTGTAAAATCAATACATTCATCGCTTCGCTCAGAATCTAAAAATAAAAAAAAAAACACACATCATTGTAAAATCAATACATTCATCGTTTCACTCAGAATCTAAAACTTTTTAAGAAATAAATTTTACAACAGACCAGTATACAACCAGTTGAATATCCTTTTATTTCAACAAGCCAAATTTTTACAACAATTTAAATTATAGATCTACTATTAATATTTTTATAACTGGATCTATATTGCTTTTTTTGATTCATTAGAAATTGTTGTTGCATCAAATGAAATTTGGCACGATATTAGTGTTTATCTAAATGGCGTCGTTAGTAAGAATGCTATACATGTGTTCGTGCATCGCGATCGTCATAATGTGAAAGCAGCTTTAGGTTTTCAAAAAGAGCAAACACTTGACTTTCACAGTATTTCGAAAAATGTCAATATGGAAAGCTTCAATGAACGGGGTGATTCAAACTTGATAGGTAAGCGTTTTTAATTTAAATTATACCACTTATTTTAAAATTAATATTATTGCAGATGAATCTAGTGATTATAGCAGTGATGATACACTAAATAAATTACCAACTAAATGTTTTACATTTACTTTTTCAACCGATGAATGGAAACAGATACAGCCCCAGGAAGTAGTTTACAAGATGAATGATCGTATGAAACAAAAAAATGGTACTCGATCCTATTATATTCTACCAAAAGGATCATGGACATCCTTACTAGCAGAATTTTTTTGGGAACATACGAAATTACCTTGTTGTATAGCGTTCAAAAGAGCAAAAGTATATGAATTTGGAAATTATTATATAACTGTAGATGGTAGATGTTCCGTATGTAGATCAATTTTTAAAGGAATTGTTTCAGACAAACCATCTGAAAATTCAAGGTAGGTAGTTTTATTATTTTAAATATTTCTGTTGAATAATTACTTATTTCTTAAAAGAAATTTTCATCTTATTAAGGGTTATTATGCAATGTACATTTTCTGGAAACTTTGAACTAGAACACGGGAAGTTAAAAAAACGTCGATTAATAGGCCCTGCTATAGATAAAGCATTGATGTCAATAGTTGACGATAAAATTTCCTGTGAAACATACAGAGAGAATGAAGCAGTGCGCCTGATGAATATAGGTAATTATTGTAATTTCATTTTTTGTACCTTCACATTTTATTTAAAAAATTATTTTTGAAGCACTGTATCCTTCTTTTATTATCTTAAAATAGTTGTTCAATATTTTTTTTATGATAGAAATACCAATTGAATAAAAAAAAAAAATTTAAATAAGAAAAATTTTAATTAAAAAATCGACTGATATAACATAGCTTTATAATTGCATCACAAATATTTAATTACAGTTATAAGTAGTTATAGTAGATATGAATATATATTTTTTTTGTGAATGTAAATGAAATCTGTAAGAAAAAACCATAACATGCTTCTCAATAATTTTCCATTTTAAGGAAAATCTATGAATCATAAATAGGGGAGATGTGTACAAAGTGGCCATAGCGGGTAAAGTGGTTATGTCTTATTATTCGGTCGTAAAAAAATAAAACTAATATACAACTGTTGTTATCACGTGGATTAATTCCTTGTTATCATGTTTATTAACTGATAAACATCTATTGATAAAAACTTTAACCGTTTTCATTTAAAAATAAAATTAAATGTTTTGATATTTTTGATGTAAGGTAAATGCTCTGATAAATGATGATATCTTATAATTTATAAACATAGTAATTAATATACCTAAATTATATTTTTTTTCAAAATCTACATTTGTTTTTATATTATGTTATAGAATTGACTTGAATTTAATAAATTAGAATATAATTAATATTTTTTTGAATAGTAAACTTTAGGGCTGTGCAATTATCTTAAGTCATTGATTAATTTTTACTCATTTAAAAAAAATCGATTAATCGAATGATAATTAATCGGTCGATTTAATTGGTTATTCAATTGTCGATTTAATCAAAAAAAAGTTATTGTTTTTTATAAGTATTGGAATTTAAAATTGTTGATGAAATTCGTTAAAAAAAAATGGATTAGTCACATCTCACATCTATTGAAAAATAATTAAAAATATAAAACTATTTTTACAATTTAGTTAGTTGATGGTTGATCCACTTGATCCCACTTAACTTAACATTATTAAAAAGGCAAAATGATTACTATGGTAATTTATGTACTTAATAATAATTATTTATTTATTTGTTTCCAAAACCTTAATAAGTTATGTTTATTTTATAAAATAGATTTGTTGCCTACCAAACAAGTACCAAGTCTGGTTAATTAATTAATTATAAAAATATTAATAAGAGACTCATAGATTGAAATAAAGTTACTTATTTATCAAATAAAAGTTATTGAAATAATGAATAATAATAGAAATTTTGAACCGTGGACATTGACTAACCACTTTATACACCTAGGTGGGTAAAGTGAACAATTTTGAACTTTTTAAAAAAATAAAAATAACTTTTTATTTATTTGCTTACAATTGTTTCTGATTAAAAATTATGATTCCTAACATGTTTAACTAAACAATCTTGAAGGTTTCATAAAAAAAAAAAATTCCTAAAGTGTGACACTGTGTTGAACCTTAGGGTGGCCACTTTGGACACATTTCCCCTATGTTTTGATAATAAGTAACCATGACAATGGAAACCTTTCGAAAAATCAGTCAGACACAAAAAACGTGTGGCCAGCCCAAAATCATATTTATGTTAAAATTGGTTTTTAAAAAAAAAACATTATTGTAGCTATCCGCTCGGAATGTAAAATAAAAACGTACATTGTTAATGATATTTCATACTACTTGATATTCTGGTTTTTTTACAACGAGTATATCAATACCGTCTATATATATTTTTGTTATCGTTAGGAGATCCAGATCCACCAATTATACCTTCTGGAAATACATTACGAGCATTAAAATCAAGAAAAATTGCTTCTACAAAACGACATAATGATACAATTACATCTTTGGTTATAATGAAATCAGAAAATGATTATAAAAACATCTTACATGACATGGGGAGTCATCCGTTTTTTATTCATTATCATAGTGGAGAACAAATTCACATGTATAGGAAATATTGTAGTAGTAATCCCTATCCAAAACTAATAGTAGATGCTACAGGTTCTATTATAAAAAACTTTTATAAATTCAATTTAGAAAAGACCCGATCAATTTTCTTATATGAAGCTATAATATATGATGAAGTAAACGAGCAAAGTACGACGTTAACAAATATGTTAACTGAAAGGCATACCACTATATCCATCTTCAATTGGTTAGCGAAATGGTTAAGTTGTAATATCCCACAACCTCGACAGACGGTATGCGATCAGTCTTTAGCATTACTTTCGGCTATTACTCAATGTTTTACTCAATATTCGTCATTGCAATACTATATTCAAGTATGCGGGGATTTATTGACAGATCAAATCCCTAATAACTCCCACTGGGTACCTAAATGTTTTATTAGGATTGACGTAGCCCATTTTATCAGATTAGCGAGTAAATGGCCACCACTAAAATTAGCACCTCCTAGAATAAGAGAGCTAATATTGCGAACAATTGGACTCATAGTGAAGAGCCAAACATTAAAGGACGTACACACTCTCCTATTGTCACTTTTTGTGGTTTTAATAAACGAAACAAATGGTATTGACAAAGAAACTGGGCTTGAAACCTCTTGTGAAAAACATTATAATGTCCTAATATCAGCTACGACAACTGGATTTGTAACATTTAAAGATAAATTTGATGAAATTATGGCTTTCATTGAGTCTGAAAATGATGCTCGTGAAGTGTTGGAAGAAGAATATGAGCGTCAAATTGAAGGTTTAAGTGAAGAAAATCCATTTAAATCCTGGGCAGAAAAAATACATGAAAAAAGTAAGTCCCTGGTTCAAGAAGGATTAGGAATCAACCCTATGTATTTACCTTCTTTAATACCATATATAGTAAAATGTTCAAAATTACTGCCACTATGGTCAGCAATTATGGTTCCCATATTCGGTTTTGGCGAAGAAACTTCAAGCTCTGCAGCAGTTGAATCGAGTTTCCAGAAACTCAAAAATGTTACCTTAAATCACGTAGATTTGCCAATGAGTATAGAGTCTTTTCTTGAATCTCACATAAAATCACTTCGTGGATCATCACTTTTAAAAGCTGGACAAAAATGTAGATCCATAAGTGAAAACTCAGATAATCTATTCATAAATGAGCAGGATAATCATATATCATTATCATATCATATCATTCCTGATAACAATGACATAGAAGATGACGTTTACAAGTGTCCTTTGTGTTCCGCTGGATCTTTGCCATCAATTAATGGTGCTCATAAATGCACAATGTGTAAAACACCAGTTCATGCTATTCCAAGTTGTTCTTCACATATCGAAGGAGATGAAACTTTACGGATATGTAAAAATTGTTCAGAAGTTAGGAATGTCGATCTAAATGAAAATAATGCAATGGAGACATGGAATAAGAAAACAAAAAAAAAGCTTAAGAGTAATTCTTACCTTCTTCCTAACCCACATTTACGCCATCTTGATATGAATGCTAGAAAAAATATAAAAACGCTCCCTTTACTCAAAAATGGATCTCGTGCGGATGAATTAAAAAGCCTAAAAATTAAAAGTATTGATGGCGCTATTATTTTAAGCAATACGTGTGCATTTGATGCTGTAGTATCATTGATTATGGTGGCATTTTGTGATAGCACGATTTTTTCTAATGAATTACTACAGAAAAATACAGTATTTATAGAATTTATATCAAACATTTTGAAAAATGGAATTTCTTCAAACACTTATACACAAAGAGCTGAATTGATAGCTGATCGATTAAACCCAAAATTGGAGATCCTACAAAATGATGTTACACTTCTCATCTGCGATACAACAGCCGTGGAAGTTATAAAAGCAATGTTGGTTGAGTTTCCTTCAGTTATTGAGACAGTCAATTGTTCAAACAAGGAATGTGAAAAACACCATCCATATCAACGATCAGTAAGCTATATAACATTCCAAACAAAAAATGGTCAATTGCATGAACTACAAGAGTTTCTAATTGATAGCATCCGTACGGAAAAACTGGTATGTGTACAATCTAAAACCTCTGAATCAACACGCTGCAATGGATTGCAAACTATAGAGCCTACAATATCACCAGTGCACATTCTCATTGAAATAATCTTTTGGAAAGGTATGATTATCATTTAAAATATTTGGATACATATTAATAAAATTTTTCTGATACTTATTTAGGTGAAAATATTGAACACAGCAATGATGCAGGGTGTACAATGGATATAAAGCTGTGTGATATCCCTCAAGTTTTAAATATGAACTCCATTTCATATGAACTACGAGGAGTGATACATTTTCATAGAGGGAGAAGTTTACTTCGGAATACAGTAGGACATTACACAACTTATGTAAAAAGATGCGGTAAAAATTGGGAATTATTTGATGACCTTAAAAAAAAGCCAATACCGGTAAAAGAAACATCAAAAGTATCGTGTGAATTATTGTTATACACTATTTAATCCAAACCATTAAAACAATAATAATGTAATACACAGACATTGCATTTAATTTATATTAATTATTAAAAAATTGACTATTATAAATATTATCTAGTATGCCTATAATTACAGTAAAGAGAGTAAATAATAAATACATTTGTTACATAATTATTATTTTCATACCACTGTCCTTTCCATATTAAAAATGTGTTTTCTTTGAGATATTAATTTCCCCTTTATACTGTAATATCGAAGAAGTATAGTACATTAGTAACTACATATTATCCAATTGCATATTATATGCTAAATAATATATAGTATTTGTATTGAATATAAAATAATGTAAATAATGTGTTAAATGATGATTTTTAGAAAAATCATGTTTTAGAAATAATAAGAATTTAAAAATAAACATAAAAATAGTGATACTAAAAACAAATAATGACAACAATTGATTTATAGTTATAAATATCTAAAAAAACAAGTGATACAAAAATTAAAAATAGTGAATACCTAGGTAACATCATATAACAAAATATTATCAAACTATATAAATCTGTATTTTTGGTATTTAGTAAGACGCTACAATTTATAAATTATTTTACAAAAAAATTGATAGCTAAATACATTTGTAATTATATGCATATTTCCATTTTTTATATTCTGTTTTTGGAATAACGTTACCCCAGCCCCCCCCCCCACACAAAAATTGATTTTTCTCGTAGAACGAGTTGCGAACAAATTTCAAAAATGGTCGTACAAATTCATACTAATTACGTACTAATTATTGGTATACTTAAAGTCGCTATAAACAGTGAATAAGCGGTTGCGAGGGGCTGGAATAACGTTACCCCAGCCCCCCCACACAAAAATGGGTTTTTCTCGTAGAACGAGTTGCGTACAAATTTCAAAAATGGTCGTACAAATTCATACTAATTACGTACTAATTATACATAGTAAAATAATAATTATTTTTAGAAGTGGGGGGGCCGGTGTAACGCGCGTACCCGTTTCGCAGAACGCACTTAAGTTATAAGAAATTAAGTTCGAAATGCATAAAAATGATAAATTGATAACAAAGTATTTTAGTATATTTATTTATTAAGCGTTACTCAGAAGTAGAATAGGAGAAGCTCATAGTTCCAAAAAATTATTACTACTAACACTTTTTTTAATTTTTAATGTTATTACAATAAAAAACTAGAAATCAAAATATCAAATTTTATTTCCAAAATATATTTAAGATAATCATATTTATTAATTTATTATTATTGCAGTCGAATATTATGACTGGTATTCTGATTTTAGAATCTTCGTCAATTTGTAATTTTTTAAATGTTACACAAAATTATGTAAAAACTGAAAATGACATAAAAAGTAGTAATGTTGAAAAAATTAAAAGTATGAAGGAAGAATGTGATGAAAACACAATATAACAATGAAAAACATATATCACAGTAAAAATATAAAAATTCTCGATTTAAGAAAAAAAACTAATTTAAATTACTTTGTAATAATTATTTATACTGATGCTTTGGAAACTGGTAGCTCTCTTTTTCATAAAAATATAATTTATCCATAAAAAGTTGAAAAATAAATATTTCGAGCAATACTATTACAACCTATCATTTTTATTTTTTGTATTATGATTTTAAGCTACCATTGCAATTTAATTCACTAACATAAAAATGTAAATTTGTTTTATTATATTATAATGGCGTTATATTTAAATACAATTTAACTAAAATAAATATTTTTTAAACTTTTGATAAAACATAATTTAAATTATATAATTTTGTAAATAATTAAAAACTTTTGTTTAAAATACATTTCCAAGAAAAAATTATATGAAAATTATATAATTTTAAATAAAATTTTCGATTGTTAATTTTTTTCAATTTGTAAGCAGAAATACATTTAGGGAACAATATTATTATTACAAGCTTCACTTCCTCTCGATATTTTCTGCGTTACACAAATTTAAATTCAAATACCTATGAATATATTATTTTATTATAGGCATAGAAAAAATCTATAAAACGAAATCTTTAATTACTTTAAATTTATTAGTGGTTTAAAATAATATATACATCATTATTCTATTATTTTATATATATTTTTAAGTACAATAACATTAACATGATTACATATTTTTTGTACATGAATAGAATTCTATGGTAAGTACCTATAAATTATGTTGTTCTCGTATACCTTAATTCATTAAAAAAATACATACAATTTATTATGCTTTGCTAATAAACATGTACATAGTATTTGTGTTCAATTAAATTTGATACCTATGTTACAGTATTAAGAGGATTCGAAGACTTCAAAAGATTTTCAAATCAAATAAAAGCATCATGTATGTTGACAATTAATACTTACTACTATCAGGAATATATTAAAATATATACTATAGAGTATAGATAACTCACGCTATGGAAAAACGCTGCAACCAGATATACGGATAGTGTTAAATTTTAATTCAAAGATATAAATTCATTGTATACAAAAAACGATTCTGAGCGGAAATACAGAATAACTTTTGTAAACTATAATTTCTTTTACTTTTGCCAGTTATGATAATAATATTAATATTAGTAGGTGAATTGACGAAAGAGTTAGAAATCGTGTAGTTGCTGCTCATGCCTATAGTGCGGTCGACGAAAAGTAGGCCGCGATCGTCACGCGCCTACCGGCCGTTTTATGGCATGGGTCTCCAAACGTTTTCCCACCTAATATAATTTCAAATCGTGTAATGTACTAACGTTTAGAGTAAAAAAAAAAAAATAATAATAATAATACAGTGGTCGCCGCTTATAGTGTTCACTGGTTATAAGAATCAGCCGCTTTTAGTGATCAAAAATATCAGGAACGGAACAAACAGCCGTCTTCAGTGCATTTTTCACCGCGTACTGTGATCAAGTTTTCGGTTATTGTGATCAGAAATAATTATGACGTCGGAAATAAAATTTATAATAAAATTACCTATTTTTATGTACACAAAGGGGGAAAAACGATTACGAACGGCCGTCCTAATCTTATCTAATGTGACCCACGTAATGAGTGTACTTCATATCGTAATATCGTATATGTTTGAAATCTTTTGTGTTCCCGTTATTACCGATATGTAAACGGATGACAGTATACTTGTACGTATAGACTTATAAGCAGTTTGGTTTCGTCCGTCGCGTTGTTCGGTGCACTGTATGTTTAGCGTGTATTGTATTGTTTGTATAGTGTATTAATGTATTATGGCTAGTAGAAGTGCGCTTTCAATAAATGAAAAAAAAAGTATCCTATCCAATTATGACAAGCTTCCCGAGAAG